>NC_080633.1:107194276-107494276 GCF_027579445.1 Ammospiza nelsoni
TTTGGGTTTTTGCTCTGGCCAGTCAAGGGCAATCCACCAGAACCCAGAACTGTTCTGGTACATCATACACATTATGCTCTCTTTCCTCCAGCATAATGATAAAAAAGAGGCATGGTCTTTCATGAAACAGCAGCCATAAACATAAAATGTGCATTAAAGAGGCAGGATGTTAGGCTACATTGCCTGCCTCTCTAAAATGTCATGCAATGTCCCCTCCCTCACAGTTAGCCTGTTCAAACTCTGTATTTGAGAGACAAAAATTTGATTTTGGAATGGACTTTAGAAAGCATCTCCAGCTTATATCCTCAGGTTTGTGTGCACAATTCCTAGTCACTCCCAGAAGGCTATGTCTTCCTGTGGCTAAAGACAGAATTTAGTTTCCAGGTGACAAACCAAATTCCTGCATCCCAAGTAGCTTTGACACTTCTTCATATTTTCCCACTCTTTTGAGGTCCATGGAATATCCATTGTTCAAAGACTTTAGGCTGTCTCTGAAGGGGTTAGAGCTCATGCTGAGGAAATTACAGAGGCTAAACAATTTCTTCTCATTACTTGGTGATGGTAGAGTTTTAACAAAGGATGAGGCGAACTTTTGTTTGCTTTATGTTTTTCATTAGTTTGTGGATATGAGGAACTGGCGCTTGGAGGCAGTAGATGAACATATGGACATTCCAGTCACTTTCAATCCAGTCAGTAACAGTGTGGTGGCTGATGTTCAAGAATTGCCAGCTTCTGTGCAAAATTTGTACTGGAGAGCACCACCAACCTACCTGGGAGAGAAGGTAAATGCCACTTAGCTCTTCTGGTTTAGTAACATGTAATCATTTCTTTACCAGTGTCATTGGTAAAGAGTCTCATTGTTTTTCTTAGATAAGTTTGTCTCTCTTCACTTGTCTCTCTTACCTGTCATGCCAGGAATCACAACGTTTTACTTCTGAATATGCTTTTGAAATTAACAGATAACACAGAATTAATCATATTGCTTGGTGCCAGACAGGTATTAATGTGAATAGCATGACCAAGAACTCAATGGCTCCAATGGCTTAAGCAGGTAGTACCTTCAGCTGCTTTTCTGAAGCCCAGAACATGTAGAACTTGGCAATGTGGCTGCTCTGAAACCCAGAACATGTAGGGCTTGTCACTTCTTTAGATTCTGTAGAGTATGACCTGGGCAGATTTCCAAAAGAGTAAAAGCTGATTATGTACTCAGTGGCACACAAAAGCCCCCAGCCTTTTGCTTTGGATATGCTGCTTGGGAAGAGCATCAACTGGTTTTCTACCCTTTGTGTTCCTTGGGCTGGTGGCTGCTCTGTCAGCCCGTGCATGGGAGCAGCCTTCTGCTCATGGTTAGTGCCATCAGCATCTCAGCCTAAGGGTTGCACCGATCAGGGGCCTCTGCTAATGGTGACTTGCAGGCCCAGAGCCCCCCTCCTTGGAGCTCTGACAGTGCCAATCCTTACCAGCCCATTGCAGGACACACAGGCTTTTCAGATGTGATCCTACTGACGCACAAGAGAAAACAAATGGTGTAGACACCAAGACATGAAAGATGGTTCAATTTTTGAAGTTTCTCCTAGTCCCTATTTTAGAGACTAGAGCAGTATTTTTCTTCCTGCTCTCCTATGCTCAGAGCTGTATATATATGTATCTCAGGTGAACAGCACGTTTAGTTTGAGTGCTTTTTCTTGACATTATAAAGGTTCTTATTTCAGTGCCCACAAATTATTTTTGAAAGGAATTTCATATTGAAGCACACATTATCACCTGCAGTGTTAAACCAAAAGTACTTTTGTTGTTCAGTAACAAGATATAAAGCAGGCAGTAACCCTTTTTAAACACGGCTGATGTGTTGTAAGATCAGTGCTGACTTATGTTGCATGTCCCAGTACCTGCCTAGGTCCTAGGCCTGCCATTACTTGCTCTTATTTACAATGACAGCACTGCAAATAAAATAGTTGTAATTTGGGTTCTGCTTTTGCTGTATGCTGTGTATGAGTGTATATTTTAACACAGGCAACACTGCAGTAATGAAAGTCCCACCAAAATGCTATCTAGCTGTGAGTTTACTAGTTCATAAATTTACCAGTTATTCATGTTGTTGTGTTTTGAAAATATCAGGGTTTGGTCTGCTTCCAGTGATAGCATCTCTTTTGGAAAATATGAACAAGATCACTTCAGCTATTTTTCTTTATGATGAGGGTATAAATACTGTTTTCCATTATCTGAACCTTTAAACTGGTTCCACTGGAACATTTATATTGAGCAAAGTATATTTTCTTTCCTCTCTCTGTCTTTTGTTTACAAAGTTAAAAGGAAATAAAATATAAAATGTGTAGCAGTACAGAAACTAAGAGTAATTGAGAAATTCAGATCATGTTCTCCGCATTTTCTTTTGTGTTTTATCATTCTATATAACAGACCATTTGTGACATTAGAAAATAAATACTACAGAATACAGAGGTTAGTTTATAACATCAATATTGTCCTATAAAAAAATTGAAAAAGTAATTTAACAGCCTCTCAAATGGTGCAGTTCTGAAACATGTTAAATAGGAAATCAACTCTAATTTGAATTTTCTTATGTTTTTTTTAAAGAATTCATTTATACAGGGTGATTGATTGTGTTGGCAAACTATAGCCAGTGTTCCAAATGATGCTTTTGAAAATGTAGTTGTGTGAGGAGAATGGCATTAATTATGGACCTATGATCCACAGAACAAATTTAGTGTTGAGATATCAGTGTTTTGTTTGTAATTCATCAGTGATATGCAGAGGAGTGTAGATCAAAGGCTGGTGCTTCCCTGTAGTAGAGCAGGACCTGACAAAGCAATTCTTCCATGGCAAAACCAAGGATAAGATGTAAGGGCAAATGAGAAAGGTAAACCAAAATAGGACATCCATGGCATAATGCCTGGTTTCACATGGTGCCCACAAATCTTCCTTTGAGGCTCTTCTTGGAACAGAAGCTATCTAGGCTGTGCCTGGAGCTTCCTGTGCTCCCAGGGTGTTTTGTACTGAGTCCCTGACACAGCACCAGGGACGTGCTGTGTTTGTTGGGTAATTCAGCCACACTTGCCTGTGTCTGTTCTGGGCAGCAGCCCCGTGTTCAGTTGCGTCTGAGGCCACCTGTGGTCGCCTGTAGCTGGTTTCAACTCAGCCTACAGGCATAGTCTCCTTACCACAGAACTAATACCAGTAGAAATCCTGTCCTGAAGGTAGGGCAAAGGAATCCTGATTGCATTCATGTTTGCAGTAAGTTTAGAAAATGCTGGCTTTAAACATGCTTAGTCTGCCTTCTTTTCATCCATGGCTATTCATGAGGTTCACCACCACTTTCACTGTCAGTCTGATGTCTGTTCTTGATGCACAAAATCTGCTCTGTACAGTCAGGGGAAGAGCAATATTTATGTAACCATGGGATTTCTCCATGACACAGGTGGTGTGAACCGAAATATGAAAAAAAAAAACCCATGACACAGGTAACCTTTCAGAAACCAGTATCTGCCCATATGTCAGATACACACAGTAAACAAAATAGAAAGTAACTTCTTCCAAACAGCAATATTTTCATATTTTTTCTAAAGAACAAGGAGTAAATGTGTTATTTATAGTGCTGGAAGATGAGATAAAATGGAATAAAAATTTACATTAATATCAACCAATAGTGCAGTAAAGTATATCTGGTCTTGTGCATTTTGTTACAGCTTTCTTCATATGGTGGCTTCCTAAGTTACCAAGTGAAATCTTTTGGCTTACCTAGCGAGGGCATGGTTCTTCTGGATAAGAAACCTGATATACGACTAACAGTAAGCTTTAAAATACTATTTTTTTCCTATAAGCAATACATGCTTACTTAACAACTATGGCAAATAGTGGACTTAACTATTGAAACATTAATTTAACTGTTAAAACCATTAACTATTTCTATGAAAGTGATTTTACTTAATTTTGCTCAAAACCATCAACACATCTGTCTCTGTTGCCAAAGTAACATATTATTAAGCATAACTGATTTGCAGAGCAAGTAAACAGATAAACTGGGATTTTCTCTGTAGAATATGCCTGTGGAAAAAAAATAATCAATGCATTGCACACTTGTCAACAAGTATGGCCTCATCTCTGCAAAAGATGCCCTGGATTTCATGTGTAATTAATCTCATGTTCTCTGAGATTTTTTTTTCAGCATAAAACTAAGCATAATTATAAGAGTTCAAGGGACGGAAACAAATATGCAATTTAGGTTCACAGTTTTTTAATTTAACCACTTTAGAGCCAAAATCTGTTTGTTGAGATTCTCAAGAGGATGTTTTGTTTCCTCAACCCATCAGAAATACAAATTGAATGCTCCAGGATTCTTATTGGGAAATGTACCTCATAAACTGCTACCATAATACCCAAAGTTGCTGGTGCACTGGGATACAAAAAAGAGTGTTTCAAAATGCAAAACCATTTTTATTCTAAGGTAATAACTAGTTGCTTTGAAAGGTGATCAGCATTAATTTGATTCTCTTGATGTTTTACAAGGTTGTTAATAGGCAAAAGCAGTGAAAACCTTGCTGGCACCAGAACACAGTGCTCACTACACCACTTTCCTGAAAAAAAGGTGTACAGTTTTCCTAATATTACTCAGTTTTGATCCCCCAAACAACAGGATTAATGTGCTTCACCAAATTTTATTGTATCTGAACACTTTCCCATAACAAGTAGTGAAACAGCAATGTTATATCCTCATTCTCACATAGGGCCAACACATGGAAGTTGTTTATATAGATCCCAACAACCCACTGCCTGATCGTCAATATTATGGCCGAGTGCAGCTGGTTGAGGTAAGAACTGAAAAAGGAATGGCCTTCTTTTCTTTCCAGAGTCACAGAAAAATGCACACATGCAGAATAGGTGCAGAAATACCAAATACTTGGTAATGGTGAGGAATATAAACTTAAACACCGTAGACCATAAATATAAAGAACATTTTTTATCTCTCTTTACTGCCACAATGAACCTGGGTCCTGGTTCAGGACACCTAATTTTAACACCTCTGGGCTGGGCATCTTGTCCAATATAGCCCATAGCATTCCCTCCAGGGCCAATGGAGTAATGGTGAATCAGTCCTCAATAGAAGGTGATTCATTGCAGCCACAGACTTTACTTAATAGGGATGGAATGAATTGTTATCTGTTTTCCTTGGTGTCTAGGTACTAGTTTAGAATGGGGTGTCCCAACATTCAGGTAGGTGAATTCAGCAGGGATTATTCCTACCTTAAACCTGTGCTCAGAAGGTTGAACTGGGTAATTTATTTCATATGCAGGCAAAGGAGATGTTTCTTCAAGCCAAATTCCATTTTCAGCAATGCAGTGTTTATTAACAGCAAGAAAGCCTTGAAAGATTGGTCTTCATGTTTTTATGGTTTGATGGGTGATATCTCAACGAAATGTGGATGACTGAAGAACCTACAGGCTTCTTCAGTTTTTAATACCTCAAAGCCATACTTACCTTGCACAGTCAAAGCTACACCCTTTCTTCATGCGCATTATTCTTTTTTCCACCCATTGTGTGTCTGCGCTCCTGGACTCTATTACCCCACACCAGCTGGCACTAGGCAAGTCTACTCCAGCATGTTTTCTCCCTTTCTCTGCCCTCAGGTCTTCTCTGAAGCTACTCTTTCAAGCAGCTGCAGCGCTGTGCTCGTTTTGTACCCCTTGATGTGCAGGGCAGTGCTGTGCTCAGTTTGTGTCCCTTGATGTGCAGGGCAGCGCTGTGCTCATTTTGTGTCCCTTGATGTGCAGGGCAGCTTCAGGCACGCCAGCAGCGGCCAGCTGGTGTCCCGGGGAGAGCTGCTGACCCTCCTGTCCCGGCTGGATGGCCTGCACATCCGGGCCCTGTACTTCACGGAGACGCAGCGGCTGGCGCTCGGGGAGGTCGGGCTGGAGGCAGCCAGCAGCGAGGGCAGCGGCAGCGTCGCGCACAGCGTGGAGATGTGTGACTGCCCGCCCGGGTACGCCGGTGACTCGTGCCAGGTAGGAAACACCCTGTGCCTCCACACTGTGCCATTACCTTGTGTCTTTGCCTACAGCTATGTGTACTGGGCTGGTTAGAGGAGCAGGATGGTGGTTAAAGTAATTAAGTGTGCTTCCTGTAAGCCTGTGCACTTTTAATGGCTTGAGTGCTTTCACCGTCTGAGAAGCACTGTGGTTCTACTGTGATTGTGGTTCTACTTGTGATTGCTTTTATGGAGCTGCAAGCATAATTTTGCATATGTAAGGCCCTATGGTGAGGGATTCTTCTATGACACCCTCTGAGAGGCTGAATAATCTCTTACTTTACTGGAGAGCAGGTCAGAATTGACTTAATGGAAGTCTGTGAGACCACACATGGTAGAGAAGGTTCCCGGTGTTTCTTATTTTAGCGGGGTCCAAGGGAAGTAGCCTGAATCCAGACAATTCAGGATACTATGTGTGTAGAAAAACATGTGAAAACTGAAATTAACGTATTTGCAAAAAATATTTGGAGATGCGTTTATGAAAGATAGTGTAGGCTTTGCAAAATAATGCTATTGGCTGAAGCCTGGCACTACAGCTGTATATCCTGTCCTTGATGCAGTTCCTGTAGCTGTAATTCTTTTGCTTGTTACTTTGCTTAGCTTAGAGCTTGGCTGTTGCCATGTGTAAGCACCCAGTGCAGCAGAATAAAGCACCAGAGAGATAAGCAGTGCACAAAATATGAGGAATTACTCTCTGAAAATGGTCGAGTATTACCATAAAGTGGCAATTGCTGTACTAACCTTGTAAAAGCTTTTTGAATTGAAAATGAATGATTAGTATCTAGGCTGGAGCAGCTGCAGGGAGACTGAACAAAATCATGTATGACTGGCTTACATTCTGTGTATGCATCCACTGCTCAGGACAGCTAATTCATCATCTACAGAGTAACCATTTGATGAGTATTTTTGATTTTTTCACACTTCCATTGCTCTGTGCCACACACAAATTGATGAGCATTGACTGAAAATTCTACTGCCATCCCATTGTTTTCAATATACTGCCTTGGTTAAATTAAGCTTTTGGGGTTTTTTTAATGTAACCTGGTGAAAATACAAAGCTAAGGGAAGTGATCAAGACATTCACTGGGAAGTTCGTAATCCCTGTATATTTATGCAGCATTACTCAGCCAGTGATTTACTGCTCTAATCACCAGGCTGTGTCTGGCTGCCTTAGGTGGGGAGGAGGTGATGCCTGCCACACCCTGACTTAGGTATATATTGAGCTACAGGAACTGCAGGGTTACTAACCTCAGGAGCGGTGCTGTGTGCCGAGCGACTTGACTCACGGATAAAGTTTAAAGGTGGGGCCCATCCTGGCCCAAAACCTCATTAATCTGAGTCAGAAGCTGGAGAAGAAGGGGGAGTAATAAGAGAAAGAACAGTGAGCACCGAAGGGAGAGCAGCGAATGGTCACAGGGGAGCCAAAGTAAAATGATGGCCCGAGCACAGAGGCCAACAAATGCAGGATGGCTGGTTGTCACTTTAGTGTCCCTTGGGCATTGCCTAGCACAAGATATACAGCAGAGGCTCTCCTATCCCCACCTTCAAGAGAGGAGTCAGTGGCAACAAGTTCAAATGGATTTTTATCCAAGAGAGGTAATTTGCTCATTTTTTTCTTCCTCACTTCCTTCCTTCTTTCACTTTGTTTTTAAATGAACTGATTTGGTAACAAGTTCTATATTACTTAATATAGTTTAAACTTCTATATTACTTAATATAGAAGTAATGAGAAGATTAACCTTTTGTCTCAAAGTACTTTACTAACAAAACTGTGTACAAGAGATTTGTTTTAAATTGCTGTTTACTTGAAAACAATGATCCTAAAAAGCACTTGAAAGTGCCTGGAGCTTTATCTTCATGTGGAATCAGTTTGTCATTTGTGTGGAATCACAAATGCTGCTTCAAAAACAATGTGCCCACGTACTCCAAATGTGTCACTTTAAAGACAGCATAAATAGAAAAACAAAAGGCTGTACAGATTTTTTTCCAAATGCAATTAGATGTATTTTTAAAATGTCTGATTTATTTTTCTCTCCAAAAAGAGACTTTAAGTAAATAAAATCTATATGCATTAGAGCATGTATTTAGTCATGCTGTTTAATGTATTTTAGGCCCTGGTTTCTTCTGAAGCTGTGTATGTTGGCTCCCTGTTGTTCAGGGAAAATATTCACTCTTTAATAAATTTGTCTGAAAAACTTCAGCTGTCTATTCTAAATTTAGTCCTTGCTCATACTGAAGTCAGTATTCAAAGCTGTTGATGGTATTAGTATTCTGCATACTTCTTTTTTTCCACAATTATCCTGCATGTAGAAAAGGCAAAGATGGCAGTAGTGATTGCTGTTTCAACAGCAGCAATTCAATATTCTTTTTGAGATTGCTTTGTGAGAGATGAGTATTTTTTTCCCTGTGGTAGTTCTGTCATTGAAAAATTCTCTGGTTAATCCTGCCTCTGCATAAATACTTATGCCTCCAACCACTGGAATATGATTTGTGACACAATCCCACAGACCCTTTGCTCTTCAGATTGTTTCCATCAGTCTTGGTGGTGCACTTACTACGAGGAAAGATTTATGGCTTTAGAGTTCATCTGTCACTTGTTCTCTGTGTGTTGCTGGGGCCAGCCCCTGCCCGTGAGGCAGAGGCAAGGCAGAGGTGCAGCTCACAAGAACATTGCTGGAGGCGGGAACCTGGGAGGTGCTGCCTTCGTGGGGAGCACGGCTTTCTCCCCGCTTCTGTGAGCTTTTGATCCTCCTTGCACCATGCCAGCTTAGTTCCTGGAGAAAAGAGCTACAGAATAGGAAGTACAGACTGATGTCTGGTAGTTTTTAGTGTGGTTGGTGTGCCCAGAATATTCCAGGAGAAGATGAGCATGGATTTTTGATCTGTATGCAGCAGGACTTCATGCCCATGAGGAATTCCTTGTGATTTCCCTGCTCATGCCAAGCAAGAGCCTGGTTTTAACATATTAGTTACTACCTCCCTGCTGTAGGTAAACAAACTTGATGTTTCTTCCTTCATTCAGAACGTCCCTCTGGATTAGCTCCCTGTTTAAATCCAGCTCTGATCTGACAGGCTGTGCTCCTGCTCCTGTGCCCTCAATAGTTGGAACATTCTTGTCATGCTTTCCCTGTCTCCAGGGCAAGCCTGTACTTAGAAACTAGACCACTGTATATTTTGTTACATCACCTAGCTATGTCTAGGTGTGCCTTTAGCTCTTGGTAGACTAAATTGTGGAAGTCATGATGAATGTATGTAAAAGGTATCCAGAACTGTTTCCAAGGAATAGGGAAATTATTATCAAGATATAGCCACTAATTAGTGTGTGAGATTTCCAGGTGCTCTTCTTTAGATTCACACTACAATGTTCTCATACTCAAATACTTTCTGTGGTTTAGAAATCATATTCTACACCTTTGTACGTAGCCACAGGAAATGTATTTTTCTCAGGGGTTAGAGTCAAAATGATTAAACCATCACTGCCATAGTGTCTAAAGCACAGGGTTCAGACTAAACTTCATCTCCATTAATTGTTATTTACTGCATTAAAAAAATTAAGCAACATTATGAGCTTAGGAGAGCTTGAGAGGAAATTCATGCCTTCACTACTCCTTAGAAATAGAAAACACTTTCAAAATGCACTTCCTGTAACATATAAAACTTTCTACCAATGCTCACCATTTTTTTTTCTTGCTTCTTGATGTCTAGGACTGTGGCATTGGATTTTATCGTGAGAATAAAGGAATATTTGCTGGACGCTGTGTGCCCTGCAACTGCAACGGAAATTCAAATAGATGTCAAGATGGTAGTGGAAAATGTATTGTAAGTAATTAGTGACATTCAGTAAATTACTGGGAAGAAAAGGAGTAAACAACATTTCTCTTACTGCAGTATGGACCATAGAGTATTGTTAAATTCCAAGGAACTAAGAGTAATCCTTGTATGTCTTATTCTCTTAATTTTATACTGTTAATGAGCATAAGATGGGTACACTTAAATGTACATTTAATGTAACTGTGATTGATTGGATGAATTTGTGTCCTTGTCTTAATTTCTTTCTTTCACCTGTAATTTTTGTTTGCTCCTGGTTACAAAAAAGTCACCAAACTTTTACATAAGGAAACATTTGTAATTTATAGTAATCCTGGGTCTTATCCTGAGTTATGCAGTCCTGAACTTTATACAGATATACTAGGATATGTCTGTATGATGATGACAAACAGCACATTCATGTATAGCATAGGGCTTTGCAGAACCTTGTTTAATCAGCTTCAGTGCATCTTCACTAATCATAATCTACAGCTGGATGAGTTAAAAATATTGAATTAAATAAGATGAAACAAAAGTAATAGAAGTTAGATTAACTAGAAGATTTCAGCTCTTACTGAAGGTGTGGTGGGGTAGATTTTGCTCCCTGGCACTCTGTATTAAACCCAAAGCAGCCCCATGGGAGTGGATCAGCCCTCAGCAATGGAAGTGTGACACTTGGCTGACTGTGCTTCTCCAGTGTGTATCCATGATGCTTCTTTGAATAGCTTATCCTGAAAAATTCCCCCTTGAAAAGCTTTTACTAATTTTCATTTACTGTGCAAACAAGAACCTTGCCAACATCTTTCATGGTCTGTCTTTTCTGTTACTTCTTCCTCATTCGCAGAGCATCCATTCTGCCTGCGGTGCATTCCTGCGTGTTATGTCATTCTCCCTGATTTTGTTTCAACCAACCCTGTTGCTTTAATGGAAACTATAAACCAATTCAGCACATTCTGGGAGATGACTTACAGGCTGCTGCTTTGGAGGGGCAGGGCAGGCTGTGACAAGAAAGTGCTGCGGCGCAGCAAGAAAGATCAAGAAGTTTCACTTCAGATTAGAATTATGAAGGAAAATTTTACTTTCACCTCATGAAGTATGTGATCTAAGTTTTTCTTTATCTCATCCTTCTCACAGCTGGATTAACTTTCAGATAGGTAGAGCTAAATCAGCCCTTAGTCCTGGGCAGGCAAAGTCATCCAGAATAATGTGGTGAAAAATGAAAGCCCTGAGGGCCTTTATTTCCGTCATGAGCTTCCGCCCAACCAAGAACAAGTTTGTCTCTCAGTAGAGGAGCCATGGGACAAAAACCTGACATGGTGCAGAGAAGACAAGGAGGCTTCCCACTGTGGAGCCATCAAGTTCCACATCCAAAGTGCAAAGCTTGTTCACTTGGCTTCCTGCTCCTCACCTGAAGCCCCAGACCTGAGTACCTACATTTGTCAGTGTCTCTCCAGTGACAGCCTCCAGAGGAGGCTTTGTGAGGGAGGCTAAGCCCAGGCTGGCTCCTTTCCCTGTGCAGGAGCAGCACAGCCCTCCCTGGCTCAGGCAGTCGCTCTCCTACTGCAGCATGCTGCTGGAGGGAGAGGAGTGCACTGCCATGCTGCTGGAAGAGGGGAACAATGGAGGGCAGGGGGAGGTGGAGAAGAATGAAGACCTTGGTTCTCATGTGAAGGGAAAAAGCATTTCTCTGCCATTAATCAGGCTTTGTGTCCTCGTGGTCCCTGCCCTTCCTCCTGGAAGGCACATTCCCTCAGCAGCAGCATGGTGCTGAGACTTGCTGATCCCATGGCATGTTGCTTCATGTCACGGAGCCCCACGTGTTTGACGTAACCTCGGCAGCTCTGCTGTGGCCCTGACACTGCTCTGACTCCCTGGTACCATATGGGGGCATATGCAGTCAGCTGGAAGTTTTCCTTTAGGGTTTGCAGTACTTGGTTTGGAGATGCTGTGACTCTAGAGCTGTCTCTGACCCTGTAAAACCTGAAGGAAGACCCATGAGGGAGTTGCTGCTCTGGCTTCATTGCACTGTGCCTAGGGAATTCCAGCCTTTATATGCCATGTATCTAGAGGAGCAGCATGGCACATTTAGGGTGGCTTATATGTGAAATAGCTGAAATTTGCTTTGCAATTGCAGAATTGCTTCAGTTTCTATAGAGAGAGCGAGCAAAACAAAAAGCCAGGGGATAACATTTTGGGAGGAGGTTGCTCTAAGAAGAAACCAGCACAGATATTTTAAATACATTTCTTTTACTCTTTCTGCAGTTGAATTTATTATTCAAGATTATGAAAATTGACAGTAATTTTTTAGAAATGTTCTGAATTTTCCGTTAGGCTTTTGCAGGAACATATGCACCAGCTTTCATAGAGGCTACATTTTAAAAAGGTTTCTTTTGCAAACATAGTGCCTTTGTGATATTTGATGTTTAACTTCATGTCAAATGGCTCATATGGGAACTGGAGCTTCTCCTGTTCTTTCCCAGAATCAGAACCTTTTATCAATGAACCACAGATATAGTTCTTTAACCAAAATGGAAACAAATTAGGGGTTACCACCTGAGGGAGGAGCTTGTGGTTGAGGGAATCTGGTGTGGAGAAATGGGAAGGAGAATGGAGTTTTAGAGGAGATGAGAGAGACAGAGCTGTTTCTCATTTGTAGGGAAAAGCACCCCTCTTCTGCCAGTCATGGTAGTAGGGTCTTCAAATATAGCCCTGAGCCACTGAAGTCCCTGAAATGGAAGCACAGTTTGCTCAGTGACTGCTTCCAGCTGATTTCCTGCTTCCTTTTTCCCATCTTTTGCTCTGTTAGTAAGCCTTCAGCTCTGTGGTACATTTGATCAGTCTGTTGCACAGAAGACAAACAGTTGTAGAACTTGGGAGTGTGAATGCCTCTGAACTGCTAGTCATTTGATATTTTTCTTATGGCTGCTTATGTATTTTTATGCTGCTCGTGTATTTGAACAACTTCTATTTTAAATTAGCAACGCTTTAGGTAATGCAAAGGCAACTTCCTTATTCTGTACCCATAAGATATAAACGTATGACAATTAGACAGCACTAGAATGAAGAATATTTCTAAACCAAGATACAATTCCCAACAATTTTATCATGGGAAAAGGGGTCAGCTGCATCAGTTTCAATAGTATTCTTAGCTTTTGCTTTCTATTATTTATTCCAGTTACTACAGAAAAATACAAGTAACACATACACTGGAGAAACTACATGAAATTCAATTCTGGTCTGAATCTACTACATGAAACAATTTTTGCGTTTATTTAATGAGATTTTTAAAGGAATGTACTTGGGCTCAATTGATTGCATGCTTTTAGATGGTATCTGCCTTCTAAGTAGTGTTAAGATGCAACATTTAAAGTTTTATATAAATGTAGTGACTTTTAATTGTAATATGAAGACAGCATTAATGGAATGCTCCTTTACTAACTGTGAATCTGGCTGAGTTTCTTTAAAAAGATGATTAATTCAACTTATTTATCTGTTGCTTTTCCACAAGAGGAAGGAAATTGTGCTTTGTTAGCACAATTAGAAAATGGACTGAAATTGTTCTATCCTGGCTGTGAAGGCAGTTTGGCCATAAATGCTTGCTTATATGGAAGAAAAAGAACATATTCTCTAAGTAAATAGGCTGTATTTCTTTAAATAATAGTAAAGCCATATTGAGTGTTAAAGTACTGCTAAATGTCTTGCTCATTTCCTTTCAAAGGACTGTCAGTACAATACTGCTGGGGAGAAATGTGAGCACTGTAAAGATGGTTATTTTGGAGATGCCACTCAAGGTTCCTGCCGGGAATGCCCTTGCCCATATACAAACAGGTACAGTAAAAGCTTGTAAGAAGAGTCAAGCAGGGGAGGGAAGAAAAAAAAAAAAGAGGGAGAGAGGAAAAAAAACTCCCAAAGCCCAAACTCTGCTACCATAGGAATATAATGATCTTCTCTGTTCTTTTATTGAGAGCTTGGTGGTCTGTCTTGCAGCATTGCCTTTTTTAGTAAGCTGAGTATGCCAATTCTCATTCAGATCCTGAACTTCAGAGGCCCACTGCGCATAACCTTGGGGAGACCCAGACAGTAGAAGTGGGCTTTTTTTCAAAACCACCAGTACTTCTCCTTATAATGAGAAATCTACCATGAGGTCTTTTCCCTTACTGGGCATATCCAGAATCCTTTTTTTTTTTTACTGGAATGGAAGGTGTTTAGCACCATTACTCTGGCTAGGAGATAAGAGAAAACAGTGAAACGGTGAACCTTTTACAGGAATTCAGAAAAAATATTAAGATGCAAAAGTAATATAAAAACATTTAAGGTCTTAAGCACATATCTAGAACTGTTTTAGAGTATGATTGCTTTTCCTGTGGAAGTTCTGTTTGAAAGGGTAAACATACTGAGATGAAAAGTGAAAAAATGAAACTTACTTGTATCTAATAAGGTTGCCAGGCTTTCAAAGCTGAGCAGTTAATGGCGTTTTAAATGCACGGTATGTTTAGCCAGATTATCATCATTGGTCACTTCCAAACCATGGTAAATAAAATCAAATTTAAAACAAACCAAACAAACCCTAAGCTATAAATTGCTAAAGGCACCACATGGTATTTGCCAGGTGCATTAGCACACACCATGTAACCTTAAGTAGGAGATTTACACCACCAGACAATAGACAGGTTTATAATTTATCAGAGAACTCTCTGATAGATCTGGTTTTGACAGCCTCTTCTGCACGTGCTTGCCTGAGGCTGACTGAACATGTTTTTAGTCATCATTTGCCTTCAGAGCTCTGAAATATCTAGGGAGACCATAAACCTGTGCAGTTTCATAACTGCAGATGAGGGTGGTGAATATCATTCTGGACATAGGAAATGCACTCCACCTGGCATTACTGGAGTTGACAATTTTCCATCCAGTCAAATTCGAGTAATTCTTAGTGCAGACCTCTCTTTTGATACACAGACTTGCTTTATCTAACTGTTCATAGATTAAAAAATTAAAATAGCAAACACAGCCCTGCTTCACATCCTGCCTTCTCCTTCACAAACATTGAACTTTGAATCTAGACACATCTGCTTGAAAGAGCAGAGAAAAAAGTTCATTGTGTTTACCAGATCCTTGGGATTCCAAAAATTGTGCACCACTCTACTTTGCCTTGGTTAAAAAAACCCTAAATAACATTAGCTGCATAAAAATATCCTTTAGTGTTCTCATCCATTGAAAAGGAAAGGTGTATAAACATGAGGAAACGTATGTCTAGCACAGGCTATTGGTTCTTGCCTACTAAGATAAAATAGCTACCCAGACTTGTTTTATGACATCACTATTAAGGTTTATTTTAGGAATTCCTTTGGGTAGTGAACTATTACACTCAGGCCACAGGGCCAGGAAATTATAATTTTTTGAGTCTAAGGAAGTGATTTGCACAAAAAAAAAATAAACTTCAAAGAATTAGTCACAATAAATTATCTAGAGGCAATTAAATTAGCTGAGAAGTAATAATTTGGTGGTATAAAAACTTTTTAATCTGAAAGTCATTAAACTGAACCTCTGGAGTGTCAAACCTATTTGATCATGTGCTCCCAATAATATTTTTGCTTCTTCTCAAAGATTTGCAGTTGGCTGTGTGGCAAATGGTGAAGAAATCCAGTGTCTCTGCAGAGAAGGCTACACCGGAGCTCGCTGTGAGCGGTGAGTAACCTGTTTCTCGAAACAGAATTTTGAGAGATGATAAAAGGAGGGATGTCTGTATTGGGACAGACACATGTGGACATATGGACATGCACCTATGCACAGTATGTATGTCCATAAGGAGCAACTATTTATATGAATAGCTGCTGAAGAGTGGTGCTGTGGTGTAATTCCACTCAAAAACCCAATACTCCCTGGGGAAATGTAAGCAATTCTCCACAGACTACTGACTGCACCATTTTTACTGAGAAGAGGTGTCTGCCCCTTTGCTGAAATGCCCTATGCCTTGCCTCGTCCTGCACTCTGGTAATAATGACTCCCTCTTATTTCACCCCTTTTCAAGCTAAAAACATTTTCACCTTTTCCTCCAGTGTGTACAATGTTGCCTCCATGGTCTCATCCAACAGCAACCATGTAACATTTAGCACCATGTCCTTCATCCCAAATCATTCTGGTGTGCTCCTCAGTTGGAGCTTACACACACCAGGCTGAAGCCATCTCTTTTGCTGGAACATTGCAGCAGTCTAGCAAAGCAAGAGAGGAACAACAGGGCAGTTTCAAGCAGCCAGAGGACCCAATTTCACTGAGTTTCAAATCCAGAGAGAACTGAACTGTAATGGAGTGATGTTGTCTGGTTTGCAAATTTGAAGCTAATAGGTCATGATGTCATATCTGAAGGCAGGACCTGCAGTAGGACCTGGTCTTGTCCTCCAAGACTGGTGCCTTTGACCCTGTCTAATCTGCAGTTTGTAGGTATTTTCTGTTCCAGGTGTAGCTGTACCTCAGCTGCTCATCATGGCCCTTTGATCCTGCATTATCCCCCTTACAGATCTTACCACAGAGTGACTTCTAGGAATAGTACCTATCCGGTGTGAACAATGTATTTTACCTTTAAAATATTTAGAGCTCAGTCACACAGACTGCTTTGCTGGCAGGAGGCAAGAGGGGGTATCACACAGCAGAAGGGTGATGATGTCATTCAGTGCTGTTGCTGTTGGAAATCTCAGCTGTGCTTGCAGTGTGATACCCCTCAGTACATGTTTTGTGCTGGGATCACAGACCAGAATGGTATGGTTTGCTTGGTTAAGCCTTGTCAAATTCTTGTCAGATTAAGTGAATTATTCCTGCAAGAGCACTGTGGGAGTTTTATTTTTAGAAAAAAATTCTGCAGCATTCACAAAGATATTTTTAGCATAGTGCAGAGGATACTGTAAACCAAAAATATATTATTTCTGTCTAAGTCAAGACATGAAATCAAAAGTTCTTGAAAGTTTCTTCAGGCGAATAACTGGGTTTTTATCTCAAGGGAAAGTATATTCCACAGAATTAGTTTCAACTATGTAATAAATATTACTTGTATCTCTTTATCTAGCTGTGCTCCTGGATATTTTGGAAATCCACAAAAATATGAAGGCTTCTGTCAGAAATGTAACTGTAATAATAATGGACAGCTGGCTAGCTGTGACCACCTGACTGGAGGTATGTGAGGGCCTGTGAATGGAGCATTGTTCTGAATGGAAGGGGGAGCATTGTTTTCTCCTTGGGGAGCAAAGAAGGAAAAGGAGGAAGGTACTTGGATAAGCTGAACTGAAAGAAAGATCTAGGCTTACAAGACATGTAAATAATTTTTTTACAAAATGTAAAATTTCCTAAAACACAACACCACAGTAATAGAAGGGCTGTCCATGAGTCATCAAGTTTACCCTTTTAAATGGTTTTGTCTTGTATTTCCCTCCATAAATACTGCCAAGTTTTTGTTTTTGTTTCATGGCAGTGTTTTTAAATATATCATGGTTCCTTTGTTGACAGGGTTAAGTCATATCCTGCCAGTCTGTCTTACGGATTTAGGAAACTGAACATCCTCAAAATGTCTTTTTAAATGTCTTTTTAAAATGTATTTGGCACAGTTTAATGAAATCTTCATATTCTACTTCAGGCACTGCCGTCTTAGGTATCCAAGCTTCCTGCATTTGCAATGGAAGTTAGAACCTGACTCAGGAGGCTCTTTTATAAATCCTGCTACACTGCTCTTGTAGCTAAAACAGTAATGATTTCCCAGAACCAGTCACACATGTACTTCACTACTAGTAAGCTCTTACATAATGCCATGGGCATAGGTTTGCTTTATCTATTAGAATTTTGAAATAAAGAGCCTGATCTTACATTCCTCAGAATGTCTTTACCTTGATTCACCTCAGTCCCTTAGGATACTCCTTTATATTCAGAAATACAGAGGCCACTGCTCCTGAAATGTCCTTGATTCTCCCATATTTTCATTCATCAATAACATTTCACTTTTCCTTCCCTGTAGACAGATTTTCTTCCTCATATGTTAGCAAAGTTTCCAACTAATAACTCCAATATTTCTGTACTCCTAATTTCTCTGCACTGCTGTTCATCCTGCAGTCTAGTAACTGCAAGGAACCCATTGTCTGTTCTTGGCCACAGAAATCAGAAACAGCAGGTGATGTGAACTGCTGTTGGCAGCTGGTGCAATTTTTCAATAGCTTGTTCTCATTTCATATTTAATCATTGAAGTAATACATCTCTATTATACCTTGTATGGAACAAATCCAAGCAGTGTTTGATGTTTTATCATTCCTTTCTTTTTTGAAGCAGCAGTTTGCCAGGACAACTAATCCATAGGGCAATATTCAACAAGCCAGTTTGTTTTCCTCCTAGTACACCTCCTGATCAGCATTAGTCCCTTTCTCTGCATTAGGAATAAGCCCCTCTGTGATCATTGGCACAGCATGTTGTAGCAGGTTCCCTTTGCATGATGTTTGGCACTTGGCCAGCACTTCACCATTTCTTGGCTGATGTTGTTGGTGCGCAAGCTGTAATGATAGTTTTATTTAATTAATACTTCATGGTGACTAAGCTAAAATGTGCTTGCTGTTAGCTGAACTACACAACAGCAGAACTGCAGGGATGTCTGAATTTTGGAGGAATTTCCTTCATTCTCTTAAAAACACATCCTTTATGATTTGTCTCCTTCTGGCAGCGGTAATCACTACCAACCTCATTTAACTTCCCGATGACTTAATGTGCAAGTGCCAAAGGAAATGGCACGGCTAGGCGGTTTGTTCCAGGCTGTTTCATGCTGCTGGTAAAGTTCAGGTCCAATTTTATCACTGTATCCTCTCACAAGCTGCAGGCTGTTGATGACTCTTGACAGTGGCAGCCTATACTGAGTGCATCCTTTCCCCTTAGAGTAAAAGGCATAGAATCATTAAGGTTGGAAAAAGACTTTCAAGATTATCAGGTTCAATCTTTGACCAAGATGCGTGGCCCTTTTCATTTTCAAGAGGAGATGACAGTTTAGCAGTGGGACCAAGCCTGTAAAAGGAACTTGGGCATCAAGATGGGGAGATTCCTGTCCTATATGATGACATTTTTAGGAGCCAGTTCCTCTCTTGCATCCTAGAAGTTAGTATCCTAGGATGTTACTTGACATGCACCTCTTATAACAAGGTTTGTAAATACCAAACAAAAGAGTGCATTGGGCAGGAAATCACCTGTGCTGGCTTTTTGGAAAGTCTGAAGGCAATGTTTGTTATATATGACCTGCATCTGTGGTCCAAGCTGCATGTCTTGTCCTACATACAGTGCCTCCATCCATGTACACACGCTGTGGATTTTTCTCAAGCTTGATTAATACCTTAATCTTGCAAGCTGTGGCAGGCCTGAAGGAAGGCCATAAATATTTCCCAGCTCCTTCTGGGTAGGACATTCTTTGGGGAATCAGAACCTGTGGTGTGAACCTGGATACTGAAGTAGACAAAGGGGTTTGAACCTATGTCCTGGATAAAGTGCTTTAACAATATAATCTTGTCTCCAATCCTGGTGGTGTTATTCTAGGCAAATTCTAGCAATATATTTGAGAGGGTCTCCTGCTCCTATCCAAATAGCATATATTGTGGGGTTACAGTAGGTTTCCTTTGAGTGATGGAAAAGGTGTTGCTTTCATCAAGGCATTAGTGGGAGTTGAATGTTCTAGCATGCTCAAGCCTTCTGAGTATTTCAGCTCATTCATAGTGGATATGGATTTATGAAAGGGCAGCATCACCTTTTAATGGCTGCCAAACATGAAATGTGAGGGGAAAAAATACAATAGTATTTCCATAAGGAGACTTGGGTTACTAATGACCTTCTTGTGATTTCAGAATGTTTCAATAATGAACCAAAAGATGTGGATCCCAATGAAGATTGTGACGGTAAGTGATTAAATAGAATTGCAGTTGGATCACTTTCAACTGGCTCTGAATACATACTGCTGACTCTTTTAAGGGTGACATAGTTTTAAAAGGACTAAGATATCCTGTAATGAATGTTTTAAAAACAAATATTCACCCAGGTACTTGGAAAAATGATTAAAGAGATGCACATCTAGTCAGGTGTAAATGGAATCTCCTCCTTACTTTTGACTTAAGTCATTTTCCTTAATGCTGTAGGCTTTGTTTTGCCTTTGTTCTTCTGACTACACCAGGTGACAAACTTCAGAGCTTTTCCATCATTACTAATGTGTTCAGTGAAATGTTCTCTGTGTAAAATATCAAGGATATGTATTGATTTCCACTGCTCCCTCCAGCCTGTGACAGCTGTGTGATTACACTACTGAAGGATTTGAGCACAATAGGTGACGAGCTTCAGCTCATCAAGTCTCAGCTGCAAAATGTCCATGCAAGTACCCACACTCTGGAGCAGATGAGAGACCTGGAAACACGCATCAAGGACTTAAAGGTAGGCACACAGAAACACAGAAAAGTAAGTTTCAGATTAAGTGGATAGGCAATGAACCCAGGAACCTTTGCCATAGTTTTGTCATATGCATCAACCCTGGATTCCAGATACCAGATGCTGGCAGCACTGGGCTTCACCTCTTAGAAGGTAGCAGTGGTTTCCATGTCATGCTGTGAAACAGAATCACTATCTCTGCTTTTTCTGAGTCCTGCTCCCCTTGGAAGTTACGCCTCTGAGGTGTCCCTCTAGTTATGTCTATTTCAAGCACTTCATGTCACTGCATTATCGAAAACCCCCAACATTCCTCTTGCTGTTACCAAAATTCATTCTAAAAAAAGGTTCTTTGGTTGGAATAGCAGTTGCTATACCCCCAGATAAAACCCTCAGGTTTTGGAAAGGAATTGTTTGGTTTTCATATCAGTAATTCTTTTATTTACCTGGGGTAAAGATTTAATCCAGTGACGTTTTTGCTTTTTGTCTAGTGTGCAGTGGGTGACTTATTGGATTAATTTTTTCCTTCCTTTTCAGGTCTTATTGAACAATTACCGTTCTGTTGTTCATAATCAAGGCTCTAAGGTGGATGAGTTGGAGACAGAATTCGTTAAACTAAATCGTGATGTAAATGCTCTCCAGGAAAAGGTGACTTATCAAATCAATTTAAAAGTACATGTCTCCTGACTATGTGTTAGCATGCTGTATCCAGATACTTTAATAGTTTTTTTCCTTGCTAGGCTGAAATGAACTACAAAGAAGCTGAGAGATTATTTGACAATTTTGGCCAAACTCATCAGAAAGGAAAGGATTTGGTTTCACAAATACAAGTAGTGGTCAACAATATACGAGGTAAAAAATAATTTCTAGCTCATGTTTTGTTTTATAGCGTCTTTTCAGCTTATTTACAATATTCTTAATTCCACATAAGAAGTTTTCTTAGAAAACAACTTTGTAAATCAGAATTTTGTCACAGCTATAATATTCACTCGTCCTGTTAGAAATCTAATATATAAGGTTAGTTTAGGACCCTACCTTCCCTATGAAGGGAAAAGGGACAGAGAAGCTTCACTACAGAGACATTTCAAGCAACAAATTGGACTATCCTAGGCTTGAAGAGTATTTTAAGTCTAACTTTGTTTTGGGTTGTTATCATGGGCTCTTTAAAGTTAGAAGCTTAAAATTATTGCTGTGAACTTGGTCGTTTGGGACGAATTTCAAGGCCAATGCCATCTTGCTCTCTCTGATTGTGGGTCATGGGATACTTTTAATCTTAATAGAATTAATGGAAAATGGATCCGTTTCATTAAGGAAAAAATAAGACAAGCCTATTCCTGAATTCATTAACGAAGCAGATCCATCTCAGAGAAGATGTTGGCCCTGTCATTTGGGAATCTTGAATAGGCTTAAGCACATCCTGTTTTTAACTTTGGCCGTGCTTTTTTTCAGTGCTCCTGGAACAGGTAGCTGGCACAAATGCAGGAGGGAACAGCCTGCCCCTGGGAGATGCCTCTGAGGAGCTGGCCGAAGCCCAGCGCATGATGGCCGAGATGCGGAGCCGCAGCTTCGGCCAGCTTCAGGCTGAGGCAGAGAAGGAGAGGACGGAAGCTCAGCGCTGTGAGTGCTGCTTCTCTCAGCTTCTGACTTTCTGGAAAGATCAGTCTTAAATCTGAAGAATTATTAATTGGGTTGGAGTAGAGGGAGGGGCCTTTTGCAGCGTATCCCTGAGATTTGGAGCTGTTGTTAGTCAACAGGAAAGTGGTTGTTCTGGAGGGGATTTAAGGGCATTTTTAGTGTGTTATGGAAGAAAATGGGTTGAGCTGGGGAAGAAACCCAGTGGATCCTTCTTTTGTAACTAGATCAATCTCAGTGAAATAAAGAGGTAGCCAATCCTAACACACCTATGCAATACTTCCGTGTATCGTAAGAGATAGGCAGTGGTACACAGAGTTATTTTAGAGGAATTGCATGTGTAATTTAACAACAGATTTTCAGAAGCTGCTAGAGAAGTCTAAGGGCCAGGTCATACAAGGACAAAGAAGTTCAAGAGTTCTAGTTGCACTAGTTGTACTCCCTGTCATGTTCTCTGCAACTGTTTCACTGGGACATTCAGAAACTTGGTTCCAGACAGTGAAGACATCAAGAAAAGTTGCAGGTTTATCTCCAAGGAGCATAGTGGAGGAATTGTGGAATGTGAATGTCACCCATATGAGTGACAGTTAATTTCCATCAACCTTGAGGATGGATACCTACCTCTGAGTGACTCTTCTATATCCCATTTTGTCAGCAGTGTAATGGGTGTGCTAAAGAGTGTGATTAATTTGACATCTTTTGTGTTCCTAAATTCTCTGAAATTAAATGTGCTCATATCTCTCCATTGATTACAGAGGAGGCTTTGATAACTAGTGCAGTTGTAGATGTTTACATTGAAGATGAAATTGTTGATGAAATGATGTTATTTTCGTATAAAAAAGAAAATTAGTATTTTCCTTACTTAAGAGAACATTTATCTGTGTTCTGTGTCTGCAGCAGCAAACTAGTGAGCAGATTTGATCCAGCGAGATGCTGAATAGTATTTTTGCTATAGTAGCACTGAAATTAGCATTGCAGAAGATGCTCAGTTCACACAAGTATAGCTTTATAATCCCAAATGCCAAGGCATTTTTAACAAAGTTGGTTCTGTTCCCTTTCTTCTCTGAACAAAACTTTTCTTTCTGGTCCTGGTCCTGATACTGCAGTACTGGCACGTATTAAGAATGAACTACAGAAGCACCACCAAGAGAATCGTTGGCTTATTAAAGTTGTGAGGGATGCACTGAATGAATATGAATCCAAAATCACTGACCTTCGTGAAGCTCTGAACGATGCGACAGCTCAAGTCAAGCAGGCTGAAGGCTTAAACAGAGACAACACAGTTCTGTTAGAAGACATTAAGGTAATGTTGGGCATCAGGAGAAAAAAATTAAACCTCAGAAGATAAGAAGTGGTTTTGGTTGCTGCTTTTGACCTCACAAAGCCAAGCAGCACTAATTCTTTATAGACTTTCTTCAGGATCTCTTTCCATGTTCTAATGGGTGTGTGGACAGGTGTAAATGTGCGTACTGCTTCTTATGGTCTCTTTGTGTGACCAAGACATGGCCCTGATGAGAGCAGGGAAGGACAGTCTCTGCCCAGCACTTCTTTCCAGCTGCCACTAGTGCTTTTGTTTCCTTTTCTAGACCAAATTCCTGATGCTGATGTACTTTTCATAGTAAGTTCTTCAAAGTGTTTAGCTTTAACAGCCATGAAAGATGGGAGCAAAAATGGGTGCAATACTGTTAAATTACTTGGGATTAGTGTTCCACATAACAGCTTCTGAGGTCTCATCAGGACAAGGAGCAGCTGTTATTACTGAGCAGTATTTGAATTTTAGAGCTGGTAAAATACTACAAGAAATAAGTGCATGCTGCACTTATTTCTTGTACTATTCTCTTAATTGTGGCCTTGTTGAAATATATCACTGGTTTAGCACACTCATCTGATGAAAAGATGAGTGTGCTAAACTCATGAGGGTACATGAATTTAGCACACTCATGTAAACCCTTGGTAAATCCTACTGCCAGCTAGATTAGGTTTGGTTTTGTTGTTTTGGTTTGTTTTTTTTAATTTCGGTTTCAAGATACGGCTTTTCCTGCCCCTTTTCATAACTCAATCACATGTTGTTCAACTTCTCATTTTTCCTCAGAAACGGATTGAGGAGACAAGTGTGCAACAGAATGGTGTCCTGGATATTCTGAGCTCAGCCCGGTCTTCCCTGACACAAGCTAAGAGTGTACTTGGATTAATGCAAGAGAGCAAAGAGGTAAAGTTTAAGAGAAGGTAAAAAAACCCAATATCTTCTTGGAGATGAGGCTTATCTGAGCCAGTCAAGAAAGGAAGGATCCCACAGCCCATGCTGGATGCATAAGGAGTCTGCCTGCCTGCACAGGTTTCTGTAAGAGAAGCTTGTTGAGGGCTGTGATGTGTCTGAGGAAGACACTGAGCTGCAGATATCAGAATTTGGGAGAACATCTGTGAGAAGTGCCATAAGCAATTGTGTTATTCTTGTCTTTCTTTCTGGTTAATTGCTTTTAGCCACTGTCAGAGGGGCAAGATACTAGTTTAGAAGGGTCTTTGCTCTGACTCAGCTTTTACGTAATGGGTCTGGAAGCATAATGTAATGACTCCAGTAACCTGCAGAATAAGTTGGAAGGGAATGTTTTTCCCTTTGGTCTCCTCAGGTTCAAGGTATCTGTACCACTGAAGTATACATGAACAAAATGAAACATGTACAAATACAAATAAAATCCTATCTTTTAAAAAACATAGGAATATGAAAGCCTGGCTGCTCAGCTGGATGGAGCAAGGAAGGACATGAATGAAAAAGTGGCAAATCTCTCATCAGCAAGCAAAGAACCACTGGTGGTGAGGGCCGAGGAACATGCCAAATCTTTGCAAGATTTGGCAAAACAACTGGAAGAGTATGTTGCCATTCCTGTAAATGAGTAATTCTTGTACAGAACAAAAAAAGTGGTTGTAATGATCTGTAATTTCACTTGCTTTTATGACTGTTTGCAAAATTAGAGGGAAATTCAGTTGGTCTCTTTCTGCTTCTTCATGATGTACAGAAATTTTCTTTTTCTCCAAAAACCACATCTTCCTGGTTTTTTCCTGGTTGTATCCCCCTAGAAGTGTGAACTCACGTAATACTGTTTTATACTACTGTACTAACACTTCATTAACATCTTACTAGCAAGAGAAAATCCTCAAGTACAGAGTGGGAAGATGTTTAGCATATTTTTTGTAGAGTTATTTCAGGTGCTCATACTCAGGGATGCTTATATGGTATCAAAGAATTGAGGCAAATAATTTGAATAAATGGCTGTCTTGGAAGTCTTCAGACATGCCTGCTCAGCACTGTGGAGAAAAAGACCTCCATTGGTTTTGTCATCCTTCAAGGAATCTTCTAGAAAGGCAAAAATATTATAAACTTGATAGGAATCAAATGTGTCTCTCCATTATTTGTACTTTGCACTGGAATTATGAAAGGGGTTTTGGAGGCCTTCTGTGATCCATCAGAGCAAAATGAAAAAAGTTAAATCCTGGTTTACTTTTCTCTGTACAAATTGTTTGCATTTTGTCATTGCACCAACTGCAAAGTCTCAGAAAGTTAAATTCCAAATTACCTAACAGCTGGAAAATTCTTGGGTAAAAAAACACATTTTCATTACTATTTTTGTTAGTTTTCAGTGTGATTTTTTTTTCAATTAAGAAGGCACTGTTCTCACAAATACAAGGCAGCTAATACTAGACAGTTGTATAGTTCACAGGGAGTGGGTAGAAGAGATTTTGTCTGTTGTTTCTGATTCCAGAGCTGCTGTGCTAGCTCTTGGGGAAAACACAGAAGGTCTTGCTCGATGATCTGACATCTACAGTTCTCTGAATTCCTCTTAACTGAATGGTATTTGGAGGGCTGGTATTGAGGTGCCTTACTATTGCCCATATGCTTTGGCGAATTCTCTCCATCTTAATCATTTGAAGGCTGCTTTGGAGTCTCACAGCTGTGCTTTTCCATATGCCTGAACTTATCCTGTCTTCTGAAGAGTCTTTCCATGTTGATCTATCTCCAAATTTGACATTTTTTGTAGAATGAAGTCACAGATCTAATTGAAAATAATTTTCTGTGTTGGTGTTACTTAGAAAATACCGAGTTCAGATCTGATTGGAATCCATCTCACAGCCTTGGAAGAAGGCTGCATTTTTCACCCTGTTTCCCACAGGATAAAGAACAGTGCCAGGAAGGACGAGTTGGTAGGCTGTGCTGTGGAAGCTTCTAGTGCCTATGACAATATTATTGGTGCCATCAAGGCAGCAGAGGAGGCAGCCAACCAAGCTGGGAAAGCAGCTGACTCAGCTTTATCGGTAAGTATCAGTAAGTGGCCAAATCACAGTAAACTTGTTGCTACCAGGGGTCTATTTTCTTTAACTATCTCAGAAGCCCCAAAATCAAACACCTGTGTGTCTTGGCATGCTTTATTTTTCTGTGACCTTTTGTATGAGTTGCTGTTCTGCATATTGATTAATTAGTCTTGGCTCAGCACTAACCAGGCCAATTACAGCCTTTCTGATGGGACTGCCCATATGAGTACTAACTGTTGCTTTCAGTGCAAAATAAAGAGATCTTACAAGGCAAGCCTGGTAATCACTGCAGGTGATTTCAGGCATTCTTTTACTCTGTATTACTAATACCCATAAGCTTTTCAGCAGAGATATAACATCCAAAAGCTGTATGCTGGTAATTTCCTCCTAATGCCTTAAAATCTGTCTGAAGATTGCTAAAGACCAAGGTTGTAGTATGCTTGAATTAACCTGGGTAGTTGTTGCTAAAGGTTATGTTCTTCAGATGAGATCGCAGTGGAGTTCTTTAAATTGGATTGGGCTCTCTCTTTTACTCTTTAAATTTTAATGCAATTATTAAGTTATCTTACAGTACCATGCTTCTGTTTTCAGGCTGTGAAGAGAGAAGACCCATCAGGAAAAGCTGCAAGGTTAAAAACTGAGAGCAGTGCACTCATGGATCAAGCACAGGAGACTAAAAGGACATTGCAAGGTACTAAGAAAGAAGGTGGTACTAGAAATATTGGCACAGCATGAGAAACTTTCCTTGAACCACAAATTCACATCTCAGCAAAGCCCTTCAGCACTTGTTCAATGAAAAAAATGCGAGTTCCATTACAGTGGGACTTTTTGTCATAGTTATTTCCCATGGCAAAAGGGCAAGAAAGTAGATTTCTGGCTTCTGTTATGCTACACACCTTTGCAGTCCTCCTGTCCAGCAAATTCTTTGCCTTGTGCTTGTTTTGCAGTGGACTCAATGCTCAGTGGCAGCATGAGCTGTGTAAGAGTATAGATGAGTGCTGCAACACCATCTGTCCAACAGAAAATTGATATTTTGCTTTGGAATTCTCACGGGGCTTTCACTGTTTTGCAGCTATTGGTTCTAACCTGGAAGACCTAAAACAAAGACTTGATGTTGCTGATGGAAAGACAAATACACTGAAAGTTGATCTTGTCACTGCTCAAAACAATCTCAATGGGATAAACAGAGGTTTGTTATGTATGGATCACTTCTGGCCTGCCCCTTTTATCTGTTACTGTAAGAATTTGCATGTTCATTTCTGTCTGTTTCAGATGACATTGACAGCATCGTCACCAGTGCAAGAAGCATGGCAGAAGATGCCAACTCTGTCACCAACAGCGTGTTGGGTGAACTGGTCCCAATTGAAGCAGAAGTAGAAAGAATTAAGAGTAACTATGGAAGCACACAGAGTGCCAGCTTCAATAAAGCACTGATGGAAGCAAACAATTCAGGTATTGCAGGTGCTGTGAGGGACCTGCCAAATCACTGTAAGGGTGAACATGGCCAGTTTGCAGCAGGAGCTGTAATAACTCAAGTGTTAGGCACGTACCCTAAGCTGGTGTTCTGAACTTCTTTTATGGCCAGTAGAAAGGGACAGGCAGAGCAGAAAGTGACTCAGGCCGTTCTGTGGTATGTGTTGAAAGCTAGTGCCATGACTGGTCTCTAAAGATTTGGAGGCCAGTGACTAATGGGGGACCTCAGGGGTCAACACTGGGTCTGATCCAGTTCAACATCTTTATTAATGATCTGGATGATGAGGCAGAGTGTGCCTCAGCACGTTTGCTCCTGACACTGAACTGGAAGGAGTGGCTGATAGACCAGAGGGTCATGCTGCCATCCAGACAAACCTCAACAGGCTGTGAAAATAAACTGCCAGGAACCTCTTGAACCTCCTCCAGCAAGGAGAAGTCCTGGACCTGAGGAGAAATAAACCCATGTACCATTATAGGCTGAGCAGGTGGCCAAGCTGGAAAAAAGCTTTGTAGGAAAAGACCTCAGGGTTGTGGTGGCATGAAGTTGAAGGTGAGCCTGCAATGTGCCCCTGGGGTAAAAAGTTTAAACACAGGAGATTCCCTCTGAATGTGGCAAAACAGTGCTTTTACTGTGAGGGTGACTGAGTACTGGCACAGGTTGTCCAGAGAGGTTGTGTAGTCTCATCCTCAGGAATATTCAGAAGCCTGCGGAGACAAATTCTGGGCTACTGGACCTAAGTGGCCCTGCTTGAACACAGAGGTTGGACACTGACCTCCAGAGGTTTCTTCCAACCTCAGCTACTCTGTTATTATGTGATTTTCTGCTGCATTGGCTAGAGAAGGGCCCTAGACTATTACCTTAGGCTACATGTCTGTTAACTGAAATTAATGAAAAGGATTGCACAGTGCGAGTGCTGAATACAAAATAAGGGACAATCACATGCCCAAACAACTTCATTTGACATCTTTTCAGCAGCTTTATCTGATAAAATCAAGTAAGAGGAAAACATTTTAAATAATATAAATACGAGAGCTAGTCCTGCATGGTATTACAGGATTGTAAGTCATCTCTGCAGTTACAAAACTAGTTTATAAGTCATATTTAGAAAAACAAAAGGTCTGGATTTCATTTTATTTGCCTTCTGCATCATTGGGTTGGAGATGAGAAATTGTTTCCTATTATAATGAAAGTTGAAATACTCATCATATTTTCTTTTCTCTAAAATAAACCTGGCCAGATAGTGTAAGACACTACTAAACTGTGCTGATTAGCAGCCTTGACACAAGAATGAAATTCATGCCCTACTCAGTCAGGCCAGCAGTCTGCCTACCCCATTATTCACTCTGGCAGTAGGAGATGCTGCGAGCCTGAGTCCTATCTGCTCTCCTTTATTCTCATTCTCCCCTAGCATCCACAGCCACTGGGTAATGATGTCAGCAACCACATCATTGTTCTATTCAATACTTTTTTCTGGACCTTTACCTGAAACATTTTTGGAAGTGCTGATTCTGACTGCTTCTGCAAATACCTTTGGCCAAAAATTTCAAGAGTACAATACCTCTGTATAAACTGCTACTTTTAGTGAGAGCTTCCTAATATTGTAGGACCAGTCCGCAATTTTCTGATAATTGTGTAGTGATTCCATATTTTTACATCTTGTTTTCCTCCTCCTTTTTAATATCAACTATTTGCTTTCTTTCATTGCAGTAAAAAATTTGACAAACCAGCTGCCAGATCTGTTCAGCAAGATCAAGAGTATCAACCAACAGCTGATGCCAATCAGCAACATCTCTGAGAACATAAATCGCATAAGAGAGCTGATTCAGCAGGCAAGAGATGCTGCAAATAAGGTCTGTCCTGAGCATTGCAATCGTGCTTGACCTCAGTGGTTTGGGTACACAACACTACTTTCATTCCTCTTTCTAAATAATTTTATTTCAATGTGTGTGAAAGACCAGACATAAGTTTAATTCAACAGCACTACCCAGCAACTGAAGTAACTGTGGTGATGAGAAGCATAATAATTCATACATAAAAATCACAGGATGCAGTAGCATCCTGCTACATCTTTCTCCCATTAGTTTGTTTTTCCCCAGGGCATCTCCATAATACTTAATTGTACAGAGCAGCCTCTTGCCTTCCAAGGTACATTGTGGTGGCTTTGGCAGAGGGACAGAGTTGGCTCTGCTGCTTAGAGACCGGGCTCTCCACCCATGCATGGTCAACTGAAAGCTGATGCTGCCAAAGTTGTGCAGCCCTGTGCTCTCATTGCCAGCTGCTCCAAAATGTTAGAAATTGGCTACTGGCACTTTATTAGACAGCCCTTTCTCGTTTAAGGAACTGCTGTAGTTGCTGAAGTGATAGTGTGGTCTCAAGTATACTAAGAACCATCCCTGAGATCATCACAAATAGCCTAGAGCTACAGTGAATAAGAGGAATCAGTGATCATGGTGTATTTAGCTGGAATAGGATGTGTCTTTAAGATATCAGAGGTGCATTGTAATTCCCAACAGACAGTGAAGTCCAGCTAAGTGAAGCACCAGGATGTGTTTGTAGACATCTGAATAATTCATAGACTTGCTCTTCAGAGCTGCAGGGCACATTCTTCCCTGTCTGTGTATTGAAGGTAACAGTTACTTGACAGAGGCACAGTAAGGGTTGATTAACTGATGTCTGGAACAAAAAAGTGTTAAGTATTGATAATACAGACTACTGCATTATCCCCTCTGCTTCCTAATTATTTTGTTTGGTAGGATCAGAGTCCAAATCTGTGGTAATTAATTGTTGAGACATGACTAGGATGTGTAATGGGTTACTTTGCAATTAAACTCACCAGTGAAACAGGAGTGGTAGCAACAGTCAATTGTAACATACTTAACTTTGGTTTTCTTAACAGGTTGCTATTCCCATGAGGTTCAATGGCAGCTCTGGGGTAGAGGTTCGACCTCCAAGCAACCTTGAAGATCTAAAGGGCTATACTTCACTTTCCTTGTTCATCCAAAGACCTAAGAAAAGATCAGACACCCAGCAGAGGGCAAATAGGTTTGTCCTGTACCTGGGTAATAAAAATGTAGGTATATTTTGATATTTAATCTGATTTTAAGACCAGATATCATGTTTTGAGAGAAGGATGGGAAGTGATCTGTTCTGATTGAAGTTTGTAGCTACTCTTGGCCTATTTCTTTAAAATTGCATTTAAGTTATGGTAGAAGTGTTATTTTCATTCCTTCCCTAGCAAAGTAACTAACAAGTGGCTGAGCCTTGTCCTTTGATGCTTTGCTCTTTTGCTCCTTTGGAAGTTACTTCTCCATCATGGATGCCATCACACATTCTTATCAGAGCTGTCAGTTTCTGCAGCAGTCAGCACAAACTCAGCCCAACTCCTGCCTCAGAGCTTTGCCTCTTTTCGCAGTATAAGTCACTGAGTTTCTCTTTTGGATAAAAAAGTGATCATTCCAGTTTTAAAATTCAACCCCTCAGCTCTTAATTTTTTGTCTTCTGAATATGCAGAATAAGACAGACCTGCTTGTGCATTCAGGTTTGCTCAATCACCATCAAACATTTTAAAAAATTCCTGCATGTGATTTCTAGTCCTGTTATTTGACAGCAGCTGTATCTGTAGTAGGCCTTGTGCTTACACAGAAAGCTGTTTAGAGGTACTTGTTCTGCACTAGATTTCATCTTTTTATCCTCTGAATAACTAGCCAGGATATCTGTTGCAAGCATTTTAATGGTTACTTCTGAAATACAGTCTCTTGAACAATTGACTTTTTGGGGAAAATGCTCCCAGTCACCTCAGCAGGAACCATTGTCCTTCCCTGAGTGTTGTTCTGAATGCCTTTTTTATGTCACAGGTGTTGAGTCTAATTCTTAGTAAAGGTGTCATGTTTTCATAGCTTTAGCTGGGAGATGTTACAAGTGAGAAAAATATTTTAGATACTGTTGTTACAAAAGTAAAAAGTCACACATGACTTTTCAGTTAATTTATTAATGTATTCATTGAATTAGTGCAACATATAGGATTACAGTTTTTTCTTCCCAGAACTGATAAACTTAATTCTCATCATTAGGTGGGTGGATTTCTTATGACTCATGCACAGCATGATGATGTCTCTGAGGAAGTGCTGCTGTATTTTACCTTAATTATGATTAATCATTTATTAATTATTATTTACTTGCTATTTTTAGGCTTCCAAGGACTACATTGGTATGGCTGTGAAAGATGGTTACCTTACTTGTGTCTATAACCTGGGAGGTGGTGATGGAGAAGTGAGAGTGCAGTCACTGGTGACTGAAAGCAGCACTGAGGAAGCTGTCATGGATCAAGTTACATTTGAAAGGTATAAGACCCACAGTGTACAACAATCTTCTTGAAAACCTGCTAATGACATCTTTTATCAGTGTGATGTGATATTCTGCCTGTTTTGGTTTTAGGATTTACCAGTATGCAAAGCTGAAGTACATCAAAGCAGCAACATCAATTTCTCCAGATGATGAAAGCCTTAGGAGTGCGAGCAGCGGAGACAGTGACATGCTCCTCAATCTTGATCCCAGCAGTGTTGTCTTTTATGTTGGAGGATACCCACCAGATTTTAGGGTACAGAGTTTCTTAGTGTTTTAAAGAGATTTTGTGTTAATAATTCCATTGTTCCTACAAGTAAAGATGGGACCTAGCAGTCATTCAAAAGCATGTGTAAAAGTTTACCTTTGTCAGTAGGAATAGATGAATTGCAAGGAGATGCTACTTCCTACAGAATCTGCCTGGCTTGTACTATACTAGAGCTCAAAGAAGGGAGCATGATGATATTTCCTTGCCAAGGAAAGCATGAAACCTGTCCAGCCCTGCTAAATACTGCTCCCAGTCCATGTGACTCTACTTTAAATTGTGCTGCAGTACACCTAGGGTTTTATCAGATTATTTGGATATTATTTACAAGCATGTAGTATCTTTTTTTACATATTTAGAATGTCATATTCTGTGTCTTAATATTTGAAGTAAGTCTTAGCAGTTAGATAGCAAGGTAAAATTTTGTTAGCTGATGTTGATGAAGTGGTTTTAATGGCACTGTTTTGCAGCCTCCAGATAATCTCAACTATCCTCGCTATGAAGGCTGCATTGAGTTAAACAGCCTAAATGAGCGTATTATCAGCCTTTACAACTTCAAGAGGACTTTTAATCTCAACACCACTGAAGTGCAACCCTGCAGAAGGTGTGATATGAACACAGAAGTGTTTCACAGTTCTGTGATTTTATCATTATGAATTCTTGTCTTTCATATCCAGAAGAATAACCACTGTAGCTAAATTGGTGATTTTTTTCTAACTCTTGGTCATTATTACATTTCTTAGAAAAAAGCCTCAGTAATGACATGGTTCACATCTGTGGCAATCTCAATCTGTTTAAATTTAAGTGTTATAAAATCCAGACCCAATTTGTAGACTAAGGTGTTTATTTGCTTTTTAAAGTAAATATTACATTAAGTTAAAAAAATACAGTCATTAATGATTTCCTCTCTAAAGACCATTTGTGAATCTGATAGAATCCAGTGGAAGGTTTTCTCTCTACTTGGGCTAGATCAGAATTTGGCCCTATACCAAATTCTTTAACTTAAGCTTTTTTAAAATTATAATGGCAGTAAGTCCAAGTGGTAGGAGTTTGTGCTGACATACATTCACTCCTCTGACATTGAATTATTACAGGTATAAAGAGGAGACTGACCAAAGCTATTTTGAGGGCACTGGTTATGCCAGTATCACAATAGGAGAAAGAGTTGCCGAACGAGTGCGGTATGAACAGGCAATTGAGACAACTGCAGATGAAGGCATCGTGTTCTTTGCAGCAAATGGGGTAATGTGTGGAATGCTTCTGTCTGTTCTGTAGTGCAAGAACATCTTAAAAATCATGCTTATTAAAGAATATGTTAGATATAGTAATAACTGTAAGGAAATGTCCTAGAAGTGTTATTTTCATCTGTGTGGGAAATTAGTAAATATTGCTGTATGTTTAATGTCATATGGTTTAGTCTTAGGTAGCTTTGCAAGAAACAGGGAGTTGGACTTATGGGTCCCTTCCAGCTTGAGGTATTCAATGATTCTACCATGGTTGCCAAATACTCACTTTGTCAAGGCTGAGTCAAAAATCATTCCAAGAAGCTCTTCCAGTAGGTCATGCAGAGAATTCAGAACCGGGGACAGGAAGGGAGGAATGTAATAGGGATCAAACCAACGTTGGAATATTGAAGTCCTTCAAAATTGGAAGTGCACTCTTCCCAAATCTAGATATGTGTGGAAACAGAGTAAGAAGGAATATAGAAGGGACATGATGACTTACACCTGTAAAGATGCTCAAAACCACAGTGCTGCTACTTATCTAATAATCTTGTAGGTGTATTTGCAATCACTGGGACATATTCTGGATAATTTTTCAATGCTGTAAAAAGTCAGTAGACATTTGAAATTACACAAAGTCCTTCAGAGATTTGGAGCTGATAGCAGATCTGTTTATAATGGTTTAAAGTAATTATGATTGATTAGTATAAGTTTTAGGCTTTGTTTTATCCTTTCCCCAAAAAGCTTTCTAGAAGCAACTAGATAGCTTCATTAAAATTATTCATATGACAGTGAAATATATATCTGAAATTATGGCAGTTTAATTATGTTGATTTTTTTTATTTATTGCAGGATCAGTTCATCAGTGTGCTTATTAGAAATGGTCATACAGTTTTTAGATACAAGCTTGACTCTGAAACTCCAGAAGAACGAGAAGCCAAAAAAGCTGTAAATGATGGAACATATCAACAAGTATGTAATTTTAAAGAATCAAGGGATCATTATTTGTAAAAATAGACTTTAACTGAAACTGTCCTGTTGTAAAGTTTAGTTTAGGAAATCAAGTCACTGGGCACTAGTTTGGATATGTGAAAATGAATCTTTCTCTTGACCTACTTTAATAAGAATAGTTAAGTTTTAACAGTGAAACCACCAAAGGAAAAATTTTCAGAGCAATGCTTTACATAACGATAGTTGTGTTCAATGCAATTGTTTGCATTAGTTTTATACTTAGATTAGTGTTTTCACCACCTAAGGGTTTATTTCTTCAGGATGGGCTGATATTTTTAGAGATTACTATTTTGCAGTCTTTGTTGTTGCTTGTCTCCTTAGCTTCAGTCCAGCTCTTTTGTAGCACTACCAGAGTGAAATCATAAAGACATCATTAAAAACCTTTGATTTCCTTGTTGATCAGTTCTCCCTTTCCCCTTAATATATTTCCAACTAAATAGTGTAAACTGAAGGGTCTGCTGCAAGAAATCTGTATGCTTTACTGGGTTAAGTTACCTTGGGCCAGCTGGCTGACTTAACTTTTGTTTCAGGCACCAGCTTCTGAATCTTGAGCTATAAAGACAAGACAGTATCTGAATCTTAGGGGAGGTGTGTTTTTAGAGCAGTCTTTCAGACGAAAATAAAACCTCACCTTGTATTGGAGAGTTGAACATTTTCCTTGCTTTGACTAAATGCCCGAAGCTTGCAAAGTACCTTTGAACTACTGCAGTTATCCTTGATTTAAGTCACTAGTAAAAAAGAGGGGGGAAAAAAACATCACTGTGTCCTACTCTGTGGGGGTTCTTTTAACCAGCTAAATGATTTTTGTTTCTGCCAAGTGAAGTGGGTCTCATTATTCGTGTATTTCAGATTAGTTTGGTGCTTGACCGAAGAAAGAAATTTGTGTTTGTCAGTCCTGGTATTAACGCCACCATACAAGTCTTCAATTTCACTGAGTACTACCTAGGTGGAGTTCCATCTCTTCTACGGGAACGGTGAGTAACTATAAAAGAACTGTAATATACAGGCTTTGTAGGGAAACTCTATCTAAACTCTTTCCTTACACAATATCTTTCATGCTCTGTATAGACTATCTAATGTGATAGATGAAAAACAAAGTGTATAATACATGATCATAATCTGTGAATTTTGGCTAATTTTTGGTGAGATCTTAGTTGTAGTTCCTCCTAAAATTGGACTTCATTAGCATGAGAATGTATACACAAGAAAGTTTGCTCTTGTTCTCTTTTTCTATTTCTTATATTGTCAGCATTTCTAGGTTACTATAGTGGTGTGTGCTTTGAAATGCCAGGCTACTGAACTCTTTTTCCTTCTCCTCTCTGAAACCAGCTTTAATATATCCACACCTCCATTCCGGGGCTGCATGAAGAATGTGAAAAACCCAAGCACTGCGTCTGTTGTTTTTGATAAGGCTTTTGGTGTCAGCAAGAAATGTTCAGATGACTGGAAGGTAACTAATAAATCTCCTCAAAAACTTCTGCTGGAGTTCACAGACTGGTTTGTCTATAAATCCTGGCCCATTATGTTTTGCTAAGATCAAAAATTATATTTGGTTAATATGTGATGGCAGTGAAAGAACCTGGATTGGGTGTGAAGATGCAGAAATAAAAGAGACACCAGCCCTATTGTGATAGCTTTTTACAGCACATAGTCCACCCTCTTATTTAATACTGTTTACAATTAAGTATTCATATTTACCATGTAAGCTTGTTGGCTTCCAGTTGCTGTTATTGATTAGGCTGGAATTCTTGTCTTTCACATCTACTCTGCATCTTTCCTCCTGCCATGGTGTTTACGCTTCCTAATTAAATGACCTCTCAGCCTTTTTTTCTTGAAAGATCTCAACAGGCTCTTCCATCAAATTCTCACATTCTAAGGCTCCACTCATCTGATTGTTTTGTAATTATTTTCTGTGCAGCCCAGAGTTTTGCCATGTTCTTTTTAAAATAGGACAACATGACATTTTGGTGCTGGCTTAACTAGTGCTGCATGGAGAGATTAAAACTATCTTTCTGTTTCTACTTACTGCTGCTTACATGGTGCATGATCTCATTTGCCCTTTTTACTACAGTATTGCACGGAAAGTTTGTGCTTATTTTCTTTTACTTGTGGCATATAAATCTTTCACAAAGCGATTTCTTCACAGACTATCTTTGCAGAGAATCTAATCTTCGTTCTCTGTATCTGCAAAACTTTTCATGTATTAAAAAGTGTCCAGTGACTCACACAGTTTCAATTATGTAGCTCATCTGCACAGCTTCATAGTTGTGAACTATTCCTCCAGCTACTCAGTTTTGTGTCCTCAAACGTGCAAACTTTCAAAGCCACCATAGCTAGAGATGAGCAGCTCATTATTGTCAGCAAGCCTCCTCTCTCTTTTTGGACAGTTTCTCAGACCATAGTTAATGCTGGTGAAGCCAACTCTGACAGTCTGTTCTGTACTGAAATAATGGTTTTTGAGGTTTGCCTTGTGCTTGGTTTTGACTGGAGCTGATCACAATTATGTTGAGTGGGGCAGCTGTTGTCTCATATTGACATTTCTTCTGATTAAAAGGAAAAATCACTGAAATCATTATTTTCTCTCTTTCAGCTTGTCAGATCTGCAGCTTTCTCCAAGGATGGAACACTGAGCCTGAGCGCAGCAAATTTCCCATTTCCAGAGGATTTCCAAGTTGGCTTTGGCTTTCAGACAACAGCTTCTACTGGAACACTCTTAAATTACAATCTACGGGTATGAAACACATTCAACTTAGCATATGTGATGGGTTTTATCTCTGAATCAGTCATTTCAGTTTGGGTCATAAGTCTCATGTAAATTCCTGTATTTTAAGGTAAGAAATGCCTTTTTTGAGTGTGGCATTGTTCATGTCATAGGTCAGAGAAATGCATTCTGGCAATTTCTTCACATGGCTAGCAAGCAGTTTGATGAGTAACAGAGCTTTGAACTAGAGCCTTCTGCAGAGTTGCTCACACGCCTAACACCAACATCCCAGCAAGAAAATTGTTGCTTAATTGGCTATAAATTTTCTCAAGGAAAAATGGCACTCTGCCCACACAGAAATGTTTCCATGTCCAAATAGGCAGAGTAGAGGGATTGGTTCTGACTATGATCCCTCAGAAAGCAGGGAGGTTTAAGTAGAACTCATTCTGGCTGGCTGAAGGAGCTAAGAAGTGAGTGTACACCAGGTATTTGAGAAGTGGATAACTGGCTCCTCTGCTTTTTGTAAACATAAGCAAGTATTTTAAATAAATGTTTGCTATTCAGAGTGCAGAGGTATTTTGTAATGGAAGCTATGCTCATCATGCAGAACTTGGTACGCATCTCGTACTAGATGACTGAGAAATGCAGGTCTAGTGTAAGAAAATGTGTTGTCTACTGGCACCCACTGAGAGCTGTATTAATGGTAGTAGCAAGAACTAAAGGCTTTTGCATTTATTTAGCTGATCATTTTGCGGGGTTCTTTTGTAGCCTGATGTTCTTTCCATCTTTCTGAGTCCTGGCTCTGTAACTGCAAAGATACGAGATAAGGAAATTAAACTGGAAAAGAAATATGAAGATGGCTCAATGCATTATGTGACAATAATGAAAACAGGCAACAGGTGAGTCCAGTTCTTCATCTAGATCTTATGTAGTGGTTGGAGAAAAGAAATTCAAATTTTGGGAGACTAATTCTTTGGATAAACAGCTTAAAATGACAGAAACACATCTGTCAAATGGTTCTTTTATATATATATATATATATATATTTAATTTCGTTTCCTAATTATTTCTTTATATATCATGCTTATTTTCTTTCACTTTTTTCAGAGTACATTTGATGGTTGATGATGAGTCAAAAGCAGTTGACTCTCCCAGGTCATCAAACTCACAGGAATCAAACAGACCTATAAAATTTGGTGGAAATAATTTTGAAGGTTGCATCTCAAACATCTTTATTGAAAGGTATTTGGCCTAGAAAGAATTACTTTTCATGTATTGTGGCCTGTTCTTCTTCTTAAATCATATTAAAATTATATTTTGCTAAAATGCTTTTCTTCTTCATGTGTGAAGCCTTCATGAATGCATAACTTTGCTGCCCTCAAATACTCTTTCATTCAGGTATATTATACATGGGATCCAGTTACAATTAAATCTGCTGTTCAGATGTAAAGGAATTTTAGTTTCAGTCATACCTGTTTAGCAGTCTTTTAGCCAAAGAATGAACTCTGCAGAGTGAATTGGATATGTCCCAATAAGGCATCCAAAAAGATTTGCTAAATTGTCTTGTTATAGCTCCCCAGGGAACCAGGTGGTGAAAGGAGCAAAGCTACTGACAGAATCAAAACAGTTACACAAACAAGTGAGACCATATGTGTAGAAATCATCTGCCTTATTTAAGCTGTCTCTTCTTTTCATGTGTTTGTCTGATTATTAGAGACACCTTACAGCCAAAATTTAGGAGAAAAAATATCCATTAATGTATTTCTAGAAGACAAGCATTCTATGAGCCATAACTCATATCCCAGTGGGGATTTGTGTTAGCTAAGTTTTGATGAGTATTTCTACATGTGTAGAGTTTTCAAAAATAGTGTATTTTGATTCAATTGTCATACCACCACAGAATGAGAAGGGCTGGAAGGCACCTTTAAAGATCCTCTAGTTTTAGCCCTCTGCAATGGGCAGGGACACCTTCCACAAGACCAGGCTGCTCAAATTATGGCTTCATTTAAAGCACTACGAGGCAATCAAGTGATGTCAAGATGATTTTTCCCCTTTTCTTTTATATGCCTTTTATGTATCCTCAGTACTTTTAGCATGCATACTTGTAATTCCTTAATTCTGATAACTCAGCATAGCCATGGTAGTCTGTTAAGCCAGGAGACCAAACATCCTAAAGGCCTCATAGGAGGCTGGAAAGCCCTACACTGTCTTGAGGAACCAAGGCCCCCTCTAGAACATATCCTGTCAACTAAGATTCTGCCCATCCAGGGTGAATTCCTTGGATGGGGGAATATCACACTATTCACCAAGCCTCCCATTGGGGTATCCTTGTTAGATATCCCAATTTGTAAGGTCTGTGAATTGTATATGTGATTTTATCATGTGTGTGCATTGTCGTTCCACGTTGGTGAAGTGGTGCAGCATAAGGGTCCTTATTAAAATACCGAGGTAAAAAACCCCTTATCCCTTAACCTTGTTTGGCTCTCAATTTTTTTAAGACCAGGAAAAGGCATCAGAAGTAACCTATATATTAAATTTCCCGTCAGAAAACAAAGTGGGAAAGTTTTTGTGCCAAAATAGATGAAGAATAAATACTATAGCTGGTCTGGTGGAGTGAATGGAGAATGACCAGCATTCAAGAAGTTCAGGTCCACTCTTCTATAGAAAGTGGACTCTTCTACCACTCTTCTCATAGAAAACCACAAGCAAGGAGCTTTGTAGCTTCTTTGTAGCTGTAAAGATTTTGTAATTTACTGATTAGAGATGCTTTGTACAACTTAGAAAATCATAGTATTGCTTTAATATTATTCCTTATACACAGGGTAAATCAGCTTTGAAAGTCTTCCTGATAATTTGGTTAATACTAGAGTTACATGTGAAATTGTGACCGGCTTTGTCCCTTGACAAAACTCATCAGAACATCTTATTTAAGGAGAGAGTGAAGCAGAACCTGATGATGTTATATTTTCTTGATTTGGAACTGTTTATGTATAATTACCAATCAAACTTTTATAGTCGTTACAGATTCAGAAATCTTAATCAAGGCTGCTGTCATTTTTTCCTCTGTTTTCAAGGACCACATATGTTTGTGGTTTTTAAATTGCTTTTAGCAAAAATTATTTTGTTTAGAAAAGATGAGACCAGAAATCAGAGTTTTTCTATAGCCAAAAAAAAAATGAGCAGAGCCAGGGAAAATATGATTTACAGCATTGAATGTACATTTTTCGTTGAAAAATAAAAATTGGTACTTTGCTATCATGTCACTGGGAAATATATTTTGTGCAGAACACATTTTTACAATATGCTTGTTGTTGATCACATTAAAGAAAAGGAATGCTGAGTCACAGCACTTTACTGCTTTCATCATGACAGGGTAGGTCAGCTCCCTGAGGTTCAAAATCTTGTCACTAATACTGGGAAGACTGGTGTGTCCCTTGGAGCTTGCCAGGAATATGAAAACCTTGAACCAATGCTGCTGCAGGAATTTAAAAATCCTCTCAGGCTTAAGATGCTCAAGGTATGCTTATTATTACTGTCTTCTTTGCTCCATTTGATGCCCAGGCTTTCCATCATTTCTGGAACTGAGATTCAGATGTTCTTTCTTTCCTTCCATCTCACATCTGAAGCAAGTTCTCACCATGCTGGAGTTTCATGCTAAACCCACACCTGTCTAGAATGACAACAGCTTTTCTGTCTTTTAGGGAGGGCTGTTGACTGCCTTGGCTGGGAGCTCTTAAATGTGTTGATTAAAATGTTTCTATTTATGTGCACATATAGTAAATCTTTCAATTCTATCTTATGTGCACAGAATGAAAAATACCTTGATTATTTGAAAGCTGCTAACGTGCAACACCACCCTATACCAGCTCCATTACATGACAGCAGTGAAGCTTATCTCCTTGGAAGCATCCCAAACAGTTTCATATCCTACATGTTTTCTCCATTGTTATCTACAGACAGGTAATAAAAACATTCTCTGTTCTCCTTCTCCTACTTGAACTGTTGGAGCTGCTTGACTCTTAGGGTGCTGATTGTAAGGATTTTCTTCTTGTCTATATCTTGTGCCATAACAAAAGGTGGTTCTAAAAGTTCAGGCTTTTTTTTTTGGTGCAAACATTTACGTAAACTGAGTAGATCGAATGGGATGTTGTGAACAATTACAGTGCATGTTAATGTCAGTTCTTAAGCCTGAATATGTCAAGTTTCATTCACATTCAGAAATATAGTGTATAATGCCATGATTCCACCCAAATGCTATTTCAAAAATGGAGTTTCACTGAGAACAGAAAAGATAAAACAACCAACCAAACAGACCCATACTGGAATGTGCTTACTTTCCACTACAGGTTACATTTCTCTGTAGATGTACGGACTCGATCATCAAGAGGATTAATAGTTTTCATGGAGGAAAGCTCTGAGGACTCTTACATGGCTCTCCACATTTCAAAAGGACATTTTGTCTTTTCACTTGGCTCTGGAGAAAAACAAGTCAAAGTCAGAACCAGTACTAAATACAATGATGGGCAATGGCACACTGTAAGTAGCATGGAACCACAGTGTTAGCATAACTAGCATTCAGCAGGCACAGCCTAATACATTTTTAAGAGAATAGAAAGTCAGTTTTGGTCATTGGAAAAATTGGAAATTAATTCCTATGCCTGAAAGTTCATGTGGTTGACAGGTTTCTGAGAGACCTTACTGAGACTGATGGTCCCAGGATGTTACTTTCAGATTAAATATTTCATCAACCTGTTATTTAATTTAAAGACAAAGAAAATCTGCAGTGGCTTTTGTTGGCTTTTGGGTTTTTTATTCTGTTATCCTTGCCTCCTGGAAAGGTGGTCTTCAGCACAGATGGGAAGAACGCCCGCCTTGTTGTTGATGGTCTAAGGGCCCAGCACAGAAAACTGGCAACAAATTCTGCCATCAACATTAAGTCACCAGTCTATGTGGGAGGGCTGCCACCACTGAAGAGACAGGTAAATAATTGACAAATCCACCCACGCACACTCCCCATGCTGCACTAATTATATGGGAAAGTCTTTAATACGCAGGATTTCCATGCTGAAAAGCTTTGGTGAGGATTTCCAAGGACCACGTGAGCACCATCTGTGGCTGATGTTTGCATGGCTCATTACAGATCTTTTTCCTCACCTGTTCACACAGCCTTCACCTGGACCTGTATTTTCAATATGTTGCTGAGTCACTGAGGGCAACCATATACTCTTTTCATTTTTATTCCTTAAAAATAGAGAAGACCAAAGTCAAATTTTTAATTCCAGAAATACCATCTTTCTGAAGAACATTTACCATTTAAGCAATAATCAGTAGAAAAGCAAAAGAATCATTCTCATTAAGAAATTATGGATGTAGAACTGGATTTGAATCTGAAATACCTGTGATTTCTATTTAAAAAAGAGGACGGTTAATGAGCCAGGGTATTTTATAAAATCAGAATTAAATAAACAGTCTTAGGAAGGGAAGGGCTGCTTCAGGGATTTCACAATTCCTCTTGCATTGTCTTTTTGACATGTCATTGGGAAGTATCTGTTTTACAAGCAGGAGTCATGTTAATTCAAAATCAACTCTTACTGGGTTTCAAGCACGTTTTTAGAACTTTGGAATACCTTTTCACTGCAGCAAAGATGGGTGCTAGGTGCCTTTAGTGCCAGTTGCCTTTCTATAGCCCAACAGTCCAAAAGAACTAATGTTTGGGTTTTTTTAGCAATAATACTAAACATAATGCTTCAGTATTCATGTTTTGAAATATGCTTTCAGAATATGCCAATGAAGAGTTTCAAGGGTTGCCTGAGGAATTTTAAGATGAATGGAAACGCCATTAATGCACCTCAGCAAAAACATGGCGTACTTCCATGTCTGGATGTTCCCATGGACACAGGGATTTACTTCTTTAATGAAGGAGGATATATCACCATTGGTAAGCTGTGTGAGGATTATGGTATATGGAATTGTATGAAGCACAGAGGTGTATGGGTTACTTGTTTTTACATGGTTTTCCAATTATCTCCACCTATGATCATCCGTCTCCCCACTGTTTAATTCTCCACAGGTAATTTGCTGATGGGTTTGGATTTCAGGATTGTGTTTACCATTCGACCAAGGAGCTCCACAGGTGTGCTCCTCCATGCTGGAAGCAAGCAAGACAAGTACTTGACTGTTTACATGAAGGGAGGGAAGGTGGGTACAGACTGCGTCCGTTCCAGCTGTATTGCCCTCATTCAGCAGGGGGAATTCTGACCTCCCCCTGTTGCTCCTGTTCTTCGTCACAGTAACTTAACAGGTAACTTCTCTACAGGTGATTGCTGCTGGAAATAGTGATGCTGGAGAATTCCAGGCATCGGTCACACCTAAGAAACCTCTGTCTGATGGGCAGTGGCATACCATTGCAGGTACATGGTACATACCATTTCTTCTGAAGCTTTGAAGGATGGTGGGCACAGAGCACTGCAGCTCCAATTTTTTTATTAATCATTTCACTTCTGTTTAGTCTGAGAATACTCTTGTATTCTGTCTTGTGTTAATTAAAGGCTTTACATAAGGATTTTTTAGTAGGCTCTGTTAAGCCCTGGATGACCTAGGCTTGTCAGTCTGACTCTGAATTAAAATAAAATCTGGTTTTTTCTGTGCCTTAAATTTCAAGAAAGATGCTATTTAAAAATAGTGCCATATCTAGCTGATTCTTTAATAGGTTTGAGAAGGAGTTCTTATTTACCTGCTTCTTTGCAGTCTCTCAGAAGGAGAAGACAGTGCAGCTAGAGGTGGGCACACAGAGTAACTATACCACTGTACTTCAGCCCTCTCCTCCTAGACGTGTGTATCAGCCATTCTACTTTGGCAAAATTCCAGGTAATATTATTGCTGCTTATTTTTTTCATGTGGTTTTCCTTTCCAAAACAAAGGTCTCATGCATTCATGTTCTTCTATATCATTTCCCCTCTTTTGAATACCCTGCCATAATTAACGTTCTTTAAAATAATTCTTATTAACTTGGTCTTTCCACCTTGGTTTTGTAGCAAATTTGGACACCCCATGGCTTCCAGTTGAAGACCCATTTTTTGGCTGTCTTCGGAATATTACCATCAATGACAAGCATGTCTCCACCAGGAGGATTTCAGAGGTTCATGGTGCAGTGAATTTGCAAGGGTGCCCAGAGAAGTAACTCTGCTGTTACAGTCGTTGTGCACACATTGGGCTGCTTGGATTCCCCTTTGGTGACCAGCTTCAGGCTGCTCCTTCTGAACAGCCGGTGAGCAAATGCATCCTCTGGATGTGGACTGTGCCAAAGCAAACAAAAAGTATTTACTTTGACAAACTCCCTTTTAAATGTTATTGATTTCTGAGGTAATCTGTTGTGCCTTTGGAGATATATGCAGAAAATGTAATTGCATATACCCTACTGGGCCAAATTCTGCTCTCATCCACGACAGCAGAGACTTGAGCAACTCCAGTGTCTTGATTTTGGAAATTTTCCTTAATGTTGGCCATCTTGAGAGCAAATTTGATCCATTAATATATATAATTTTATAAAAAATAGAAATCTCTTTGGTTTGTTGCTTATACAGAAATGTACATTGATGTTCAAAGTAATAATAATAATATAAATGGAGTTTGAAGCACTTTAAGGAGTGAAACTCTGGGGGTTTGTTACAAAGTTAGGAATTGTGGGACCAAATAAATGCAGTATGTTCCTAAAACCCTTTTTTCTTGTTTGGTTGTTTTAACCTGGTGGGTTTTTAATGTACTTTTTAGAAGCTGCTAAATCCTGCTTGCTTTGCGCAAATATTTCTGTAGGTTTAAGATGCTGATTTGCCTGAATAAGCAGGTATCCATCATCTCTCCATCTCTGCTCATCACAATTTGATTATCTAAAAATCTCAAAAAGAGGGTCATTTTTTTGCCATCTTCAGAGAGAGAGAGTCTCTTCAATAGGCAATTTTTTTTGTAATGAAATGAAGAAAAGTTTTATCAAGAATAGCAGAGCTGCATTTTCTACAATTATGTAGTACAAATTACAGGACTAACCCAGAAAAATTGTTTTCTTCAACATTCAAATTTTTGTTTTGTACCTGATTGTGACCCACAGTGGAGGGCAGGGAACCCACTTCGCTCTACTCTTCTGAGAAAAGGGCTGGACTGTATAGACTCCACATGGCTTCTTTTTCCACTGTCATTCAGAATCAGCATTTTGGTAATGGTTTTTTTATCCCAAATCCCTGGTGCAAACCCTCTTTTGCAAAATGAAAAAATAAAAAAGAAGAAAGTATTTTCTAAGGCAGATCCTTGATGTAGGAAGGCAGGCAGACAACTCCTAATGTTCCTGTTTTCCACTGCCTTCTTCTCAAAGTACAGCAGCATGTCTTCAGTGTGTTTGAAATGAGGTGCAAGCTGGACTAACAGAAGCAGATGCCAGATCAATAGTCCTTATGGCTTTGGTCATTAATCCCTTTGCAGCTTTGTAGGGTAGCAAAAGTGTCAGAAAGCTGTTCACACCAAATCTTGTGTTGCTTTCTCTTTTATGGCAACTCTTTTACTGGCAAATCTGTGTCCATGCAGAGGTTTCTGAAGTGTAAAGCCAGTTTTGGTGGGAATGGGATGCATGATGGAGCTGAGGGCTCAGAGGGAGCAAAGGATTGACATGTAATGGCAGAGCCCTCTCTTTATATTATACATATTCTCCTGTACAGCAGCCTGCCACATGGGATAGCAGCACCCATCAGGCTGGAGGTGATGGGTTCAGAAATAATCTCTTTTGATAGCAACAACCGAATCCTTTCTATTTATAAAAGCTCAAAAACTGCTCAAATACTTAGTTGACGAAAACTGTGAAAATACTCAATTCATTTACTGGCTTAATTGACACTAAAAGTTTCCAGAAGGAGAAAGGAGGAACAATAAAATTTTATCATGCAATTCTCTGGTAACCTTCCCTATCTCATGCTCATCAGACAGCTCTGTGAGGCAGATTTTCCCAAACCACAAAGAAAAGCCTTTTCATTCTTCTCTTACTGCTGTCAGTCAAACAAAGACAAAAAACATGGCAAATATTTTTGCATCACAACCTGGAGCCAGTCCTGGATTTCATTCCCTTCCATTTGATTTATCATAAGTAGTTTTAATGCTGACAAAAAGAAATGAAAAATGCATAAGGACTTGAGTAAATGTAAGTTATATTGATCAGGAAGTATTAATTCCAATACAATACTACTTTTGCACGACAAAAAAAAAATAGAAAAGTCTCTTTGGTTTTAAGGTTCTTTGTGGTTGTTTGGTTTTTTCCCCCCTCCACAATTTTTTTCAGTTGTATTGCTTCCACAGAGTCAGGCTGTTATACATTGTTGGGACAATGAATAAAAGCCAACTAGAGTTTCAGGTTCTGTACTTTCAGAGGTAAATCTATATCAGGCTCGTACCCTCAAGGATCATTAATCAAGTGGATGATCTTAACATGAGGGAAGAAGTTGTTCTGTTTCAATCTATGAAGAATTTTTATTATTGAAGAAATCAGTGTTATGGGTTTTTTTAATTTTTAGGAGTAGTAGTTCCAAGACTTTCATCACACTGTTGCCATTTGACAATAACTTGCATGAATTTTTTGCCTGCTTTGGCTGTAGCATTTCAGGTGTGAGCACATGGCTAAAAGATGCACACTCTTTAACAGTGTGTTAGAATTCTTCTGAATCCCAAATCAATTACAGAAGGAGAGCAGATTTCCACTCTACACCAAACCACATTGGTATTGTTAGCATCATAATCCCTCTCTTGTCCATGTAAGTATCAAGGGCAAAGGGTTCTCATCCAGTTAATTTGGATTAGATTTAATAGGATCGTGTTATCTGAGGTGGGTGACACCAAGGTCTGTGAGTTTCCATTTATTATAACTACAAACCACAGCTAGATTATTGGCAGCTGAAAGACAGAAAGCCTAACACTGGGAACTGAGAGGAAGTAAAATGAAATAGATCACAGGGCACTGTAGAAGGAAATGCACATTCATTCATTCATTGTAGAGAAAAAAAAGCGGGTATGAATATAAAAAAGGAAAACATACTGCCTTTTCAATGCTTATAAATGACTGTAACTTAAGCTTCTAATGACAAAAACTTCCAACTAAAACTTTTAGCATTCTTTCTGTACCTTAGCCTTTAAAACACAGAACCACTGACCTTTCATGCTGTCACCGGCAACATTAATTGTGCAAGCTAACTTTCTGTGGTTTTGTAACCACTTCTTTGAGTCACTTGTGAGCCAGTTCATTTTAGCTTTCCATCCTCTTTGCCTCTTCATAAGTCCTCCATGGATATTTTAATGTAAAGGTTTTTTATTTTTACTATTTGGGGCATTTTCTCCTTTCTCCTTCCTTTCTGCCCTTCATAAAATAGCCTTGAAAATGCAGACATAGTGAAAACAGTATAAATGTGTTATGGTTTTGTAATGGACTCTTCCCATGCTCTTTGCCTATTACCATTCTCTTTGTGGTTTCCTCATTTAAAAAAAAAAAACAAAAACCTCCTGCATCTTTCTCTAATGATGTAAGGAGGTTTAGGACACAACCTTCTGTAAATCTGTCTGCATTTTCTAAAAATACATTAAATGGACATCCCTGGCAAAAGGGATGTTAAAGGGTATGGTGCTATAATGCAATATTATAGCTTCACTGGAGACATTATGGCTGCAAGGCAGAAACATAAACATCCTTTGTGCAGCTGGCCCAGACATCTTAAAATTGCAAGAGGCTGGTCATTGCCTGAGCTGCAATGAAGCACCGTCTGAGTATAAAGAATTGCAAGCAAAATAACCAATGATTTTTTTACGTTCTGTCAGTTTAGGGGATCCTCTGTAGCAATAAAACCAAACTGTGACCTGTTGGTCAGATTGTATGTACTGTGTCTCCTGCTTTGCAGCTGAGAGCATAAGATCTTTTTTAAACACCCTCCTATCATTACTTTACACCTCAGCCAGTTACTATGTTTCCTACAGGTTGTTCCAAATGTGAAGCACATGTGAAATGTTCCATGAGAAACGGGTTCTTTGTTAAGGTGTCACTCACACATTGAGAAAGATGGAACACTGCTGCATTGTCACACAAAATAAAAAGAAAGGTAGTTGGCATCATGGCCTTTTGTCTCTGTTCAGTTATATTTAAATTGGGAGCAACAACAGATTTCTCCATTGTGTGGGAGCCTGTGTCTAAGAGTTCTGTCACAGGAGGACTATGTAAGAATGAATAATTGCATTCATAGTTGTGTCAGTAATTTATAAAATAATATGTATCATGGTTTAGGAATGGTGCTTCACAGTTCAGTGCACCCACTGAGACTCTTCCAAACCACACTGATGCTTGCCCCTTCCTGGTCCAGCAGAGGAAATTGAGAATTAGGGCACAAAAGGTGAAGATCACAGGTTGAGAAAAGAACAATTTACTGGAAACAGCAATGAGATAAGAAAATGAACAGTAATAGCAACAATATGAATAATGACAGTATTATTCAAATAATACAAAGAGAGGTTGATTCATGTGCAGAGATGCTCACCAGGGACTCTCAAGACAATGAACCATGGTTTTTTTTTAACCAGAAGCCCTGTCCTTTCCCACAGAAGCCAGTCCCTTACCCCTGATCCTGGCAGTGACCTGAGATGGTATGGAATAACTTCCTGCCATGCCCCTTGAGCCATGCTCCCTCAGCTACTGCAAAAAATTAACTCTGAACTGGCCAAAACTAAGGCAATATGGAAAAGAGCTATTAGAATTTCAATCCAGAAAAGATTGTTCAGGTTGTTTTTTGATGCCTGAAGACATAACAAAGAAAAACATTTTAAAGGATAGAGAAATAAATGATTTTGTGGCCAGCCAGCTCTTGCTGACACAGTTTTAATTAACAGGGTTAATTATTAGTATAATAAGCTAAAATCTATCAGCATGAGCTATTACTTAATAGAGGGGTTGTATAGTTGGGTAACAGCACCTTACCATAAATCTTAATTCTAGATCCTGATTACTTTCTGATCAGAATTGCTTTCCTAATACTACAAACCAAGAGAACCAGTAATATGCCCAGGCACTGACTCCTGTGGTGAGGTCAAGGAATTGAGCTAATAAAATTTACCTGAGAACAAGGTGTCAGATCAGTAATAAAGTCCTAACTTTCCCTTTTCTGCACTCATTTAAATCAAAGGTAATGACATGTCCCCAGGGCCATTAACCTAAGCAGTAAAGAATCTAAAAACACTCTGAGCAATTCTCCAGGGAAACACATAGGCATAATCCAAAGTTCAGGGGCTTAGTGGAAAGACTGAACCAGTTCAGAGGACTTTGGTTCATACACCTTATTAAAACATGCAGTAAATCTTACCTACTGGTTATAAAAAAATGTATTCTAAAATATTGCCAAGGTTTATAGAGAATTGTTACTGCAGATTAAATCTGTTTGTTATGTAATAAAGGGCAGGACATGGTCTCCATAAAACCTAAGATAATCCATCTAATGCAAATATACCTAAATGGAAACTTTACACAAACACAAAGGATATTTGCATCAGCAAGAAGAGTGGAAGCAAGGACACCAGGCAGATCAATCATGCTCCCTGAGGAGTGTCACTGGTGAAGGCAGTGCTGGGAGGAGGTTTCAATGCCTGCTCTGAGCCATTCAACCTGCCAAAGACCCCACTGTGGCTCAGCTGTTTCCTATGCTGCTCAAAATCAAAAGTAGCTGCAGTCATCCCACTATGCCTTTACCAGGCCAAAAGGAAAGAAAACTCCGCCTGCAATTTCATTATTCCTGCGTGCAGAAGAGTAGTACCAAATTTCAGACTGACCATTGTATTCAGTCAGACTCTTGTAACTTGATATTGGCATGGTAGAGGAAGGTAATGTTCCCAAATCAGAGCCACTTAAGAGGACATTTGATCCCTGAATCTATGAATATTGCATTTATCATAAAAGATGAAACGAATCAACATGACATATATGCTCAGCACAAATTTAATTCGAAACAGACACTACAAAACCACTACTGGTCATTACTGTTATTTAATTAAAATGGAATGAACAGGTTAAATATTTCAAAGAGACACTGCATGCCGTCAAACAGAATAAAGGCCAGGTGCCTGATCAGAATAAATCAACATTACTCTATTGTTCCTGGATTTACGCAGATAGGAGAAGAGGATCTAGTTGTGTTTGTGTAGTTTTGTGTGTTTTAAATGTTTGGGACACAACTCAGAGACCCTATAGAAAGGACTTTGCTGCAAAGAGTTAAAACTAGGAATACTACAGTTCACTTTCTGTGAAAAAATACACGGGTTGGTTTTTATCAGTGCAAAAAATGCTTTAAAATGAGATACAAGCCTAGAGGATGGATAGAAAGATCTTATAGTTGAAGAAGAAAAGTAATGCAGGAAAAAGCAAGCCTTGGTACTGCTCAGAGAGTACTTACCCCTGCCAAGGGAAGTGTCTACAGCAGAGAAGCTGTTAGAAACTGTTGTTAATTTGACTAGACAGTTTTATTGTGGTTTAGTGTGGGCAATTTATGTGGTTACAACAAGGAACACAGGCCCTGACCCCTTGAACCCCAGACTCAGTACTGCCCTCCTGGGCTGCTGCTGTGTGGCATCCAGGGTGTCCCTACATCTGCTCAGCCCAGAGGAGGGCCGTGGGGCTGAGTGGCTGCCTGCACCCCTTCCCCAGTGCTGAGGGGAAAGGCTTTTCCCAGGCTTCCCTCTTTCCTGAGCAGATATAAGTCTGTGAGTTTACAAATCTCTGTCTGTGATGGGGAGTTCAGGAAAGTGGTCAGCCAGGCTGAGTATATGCCAGGAGGGAAAACATCACGAAGCTGCCACTCCTGGCCCTTTTTATTTTGCTCTCTGACCCTTTTTCTTTTGTTTGTTGTACTCAGTATAATGGAAGGGAACATCTGGACGCTAGTGACAGCAACCAAATTTGCATGCATATAGCAGATAATTAAGCACGTGTCTATGTGCAGCTGCAAAAAGCAATTAGTCTTAAGATAGCTTTGCACACCCCTTCCTGCCTATTCTTCTGTTCCCTCAGAGGGCCCTCTCACGTGTGCATCTCTGAGAGGCACTGAGTGCTGGCCTCCTTTTTATTTGTGAAGACAGTCATGCAGCTGAGCTTAAACCCTTCAGTGTAACTTTGAATAGGATGAACTTCCTCCGATCTATCAATTTCCAGTAGAAACGGCTTTCTGCATAAGACATGATGCGGTGACCCAAATCAAAACATCCGTGCTTACATCCCAGCGTTGCTGAGACTATAAGCAGATTTCATTCCTAGTTTCTCCTCTTAGATCTGAGGAAACTGAGCTCTAGAGAGTCACTTCTGACTGCTGGTGTTTTGTGTGGCTGACTCTTGCCTCTCTGCAGTTGCCCAAGGCAAATACTGCCTTCCCTGCTTCCTGCAGCTAGGAAATTTACATTTGCCCTATAGCCTCCACCCCAGGGCCATGAAGGGCATTTTATAACATCTTATCCTACCAAGTAAATACATTTATCCTATGCCTGTCTTTTCAGTTATAGAGTCCCCTGGCAATGAAACCATAGATATCATTTTGTTGCCTAGAATGGGTGTCCTCATTTCTCCTGTGATAGAGTCAAATTTTCTAGACAGGTACAATAGAAGCTGCTCAGCGCTGCAATGAAGAGACACAGTTGAGAGTCATTTACAAAGCAGAGGAATTTTCTAGTTTTTTGAAAACCAAAGACTGCATTGCAAATTCCTAAATGTCAGGTTCTGCTATATCTTTTAATTTATCTATATGCTAAAATGGAGTGTAGTGATAGTGTGGGCTTCAGTTGGGGCAGGCTCAAGTTGGAGAAGAAAGGGCTGGAGTGTGATCAAAGAGACCCCTGTGCCTCAAGCAGGGATTAGATTCAATGGAATGGCTTCACAATCTGGACAACAGTGATTATACCATGTGGCTCTTTGCATTTGCTCATTGTATGACCCAGCTGCCTGATCAAGGCTTTTGTTGAGGTAAGGGCCTATGTCATTCTCTCTGCTGGGGAATTCCTGTGTATGTTTGAACTCTTGGGCATAATATGCCATGTTTCCGTTGGATTTACTTCTGTATAAATGAAATGTAGACATTCCCAGCTATAACAAATTGCAACAATTGCAGAAAGTGTTTGCATCAAGTAGTAATTTGAAAACAAAACTGCAGTTTCAGAAACTTATTAAGGCATAGAGATCTGTTGGAAAACAAAATTTTGCTTCTATATGGAGAACATGAATCTCCTGTGTTTCAGTGGGCAACACCAATGAGGTTTTTTGTGAATGCTCTGTAGCAGCAATGAACAAAACAACCCTGGCTGGCACCAACAAGCACTGTAACACTGTCACATGCATCTGCATTTCATGCATAGCTGTGCTTACAGGAGCACATTCCACCACCAAATCCAGACAAAAATGTTAAGGCTTTTACTATTAGGATAGAAGAACTCATTATTTTTCATTTGGGAGCCCACAGAAAGTTACAAAATACATGGACCTATTTGATTTTAAGCAAATGGAATGGCTAGACAGACTTGGATGCATACAAAATCAGCCAGTAGCACTGGTAGTACCCACTTGACTTGACTAAGACCCATAGCATTTGCGGAGCAGTGTGGTTACTCCTCTCACAACTTCAGGTGGACAAAAATTGGTTGTCTACTCTAGGCTGTCTTTCTGTAATCAGTGGAGGAGGATTAGTGATCCTCAAACAAAACCACACCCAGACACCATCTCAAACATATGCTGTAAGAGCACATGGCAGCAGCCAACATAGCTCTGGGCTCCAAGCAAGAAACCCCTGAAGATGGAGGCAGCACTTGGTTATACTTTAGTCCTCAGGAACACTCAGCCCACCTTATGACCCAACTATAAAAATATCATTGTGTGGTACTGTCAGCAGGCACAGAGAAGAAAAGAACAAGCCACAGGACATTACCTCCTGATTCCAATTACAGGGAAAATTTGACATTATAAATGCTTTTGTCACTCATCCTTTTCAATACTGAGTCACCCAAACATAGCATGGTTAGCTTCTGGCATCTCCATATGATGAACTAGTTTTTTCTGTGCTTTGTATGATTTGAAGCTTGAGAATCTAAGAAGAAAACGTAGGTTGAACCCAAATGAAAGGCACAAAAAGTAAAGAGATGTGAGATAGAAGGCGTATTTATATGTGCTTGTATACGTACAACCCCTCTAAAAATAGGTGAGTGCAAGAGCTATCAGAATGAAAGGAATGGAAAGAAAAGCAGAGGAATGCTGGATGAATTGCAGTAGAAAATAGCATTTGAGAAGAAATGCTAATGAACTGAAAAATGGGGAAGTGTACTGAAAAAATAGAAGATTGTTTCTCCTTGTGCTGTGCCTGGTAAATGAGCTCTGAAGAAATGGCCTGCAGTAAAAGCACAGCTTTTCACACTGTATAATCCTGGTTATTGCCATGCATAACTCATAATGGCTAAAATTATGCAACTCAGTTTAAGGTACTTGCCTTGTACGTAGCTCTCTGCCTCACAAAACGTGTTTGTAGAACAATTAACTGTGAGTCAGTACAGGATAAGTCACCCAATGTATGGTTTTAAAAGGCACTGTGCTTTCAGAAAGGCAGCAGTGCTTTCAGAGTCCAAAAACACTTTTAAAAAGAGGAGAGTTATTAAATTTGATATTAAGCTGTTACTTTAATGAAAATCTTGTTGAAGTTAAGATTTGTAAGTTACTCCTGTGGTTACCATTACACACACTCAGAATCTTGACTTTGATGTCTCCCTTTATCTGCAATGCAGTGTTTTGCTTGCAGAGCTGCCACTTCCTGTAGTGGGAGCAGATTCTGGTAGTCACTACTTCGAGGAATCTATAATTGTCAAGAGTGTTTTCCAACTCACATACCTTTATTAACAAGTCCCCAAATAGGAACATATTATAAATTTATTTGTAAAGAATATGTATACCAAATAAATGCCCCAAGTTTCCAGAAGTAAGTGGAAGAATGGAAAACCTAATGGTAAGCAATAACAGAAAAATAACTCAGCTGTATGCTGCTTATTTCCTTAAGTACCAGGAGGTAACACATACATTCCTGGGTTGCTCATTTCATTACAGCACAAAATCTAGTTGGTCAACAGCTCCCAGTCTCTTAAATTCTCTTTAAATGTTTTCTACAGGAAATAGTCTCACCAAATGACAAGAGGATACTTTTTATGTCTGCTTTACAGTTTTACACATCAAAATGTGAAGAATCTTCCATTCATATCAACTGGCATCCCATTCACTTTAATTAATGTTCATGACTATAGAACAACAAATTAGGGCAAAGACTAGAATGAAGATTATTTAAGCATGTGGCTTTATTTAGCTGTTGTCTCCAGATAATGCTGGAGTGTACCTAAATAAACATACTGCCTGAGTACACCCTTAAAAGAAGATGAACCCTTCACTTCAGGTTTATACAAATAGACACAATGGCTTTTCTTGCAAATTAAATTCTCTAAATTAAATGGTACGGCTAGTTATTTTCTTGAGTGAGCAGCAAAAGTTGTCAGACCAAAACACACTTCCCAGATGAAAAGCTAGTATCCAGAAATAAAAACTGGATATCTGAGGTAGCATCTGTCTCTCAATATGGTTTCTAGGTTTTTTTCTGACTTTTGATATAACTTTTTGATATAACTTTTGATATATACTGTTTCTTTTAAAAGGCAATTGCCACCTCTATGTGTGCAAGCCTCAGAGAAGAGTTTTGTAAAGAACAGAGCACTGTGCTCCAGAAGATGTGATTAAACTCTCCAAACATAAGGAAGTGAAATAATTTGGGACAAAGGCATCAGTAGCTAAGTAAAGAGAAGGAGCTCACCATCTTTGTAGGTATGGTGTGTATGTACACTGCTGACAGAGCTGCTCCCATGGACATGTCCTGCTTGGTCTGTTCCAGTGACAGAAAGTCAAAATGCTTTGGCAATTGTAGGTCACCAAACATCTTCATGTAGCATAGCCACTAATGTTAATGCACAAAATTATTGGGTATTAGAATTCCATCAACAGATATGAGAACCAATGCATGGGTAATTTAAGCAGCTTGCTGAAAGGCACTGGTGAAGCAAGTTCCTTCATATGTGACTGACACATGGCTGTCAGGAGACAGTGGTTTCTTAGACCATGAAGTAGTACTCCCATCTAAAAATGTACAGAAGATGTGAAAACAGGCCAAAAGGGACATCTGCACAAGAATTCATTGTTTGCAGTTTTTATTAATGTCAGGAGTGGGAGATTCACAACTCTGATGTGGCTGCTTCATAACCTCCTGCTGAGTTCTCGTCTGCCTTCATGGGTTGTACCCAACCATCAGCCCACCAGGCCTTTTGTTTCTCCTTTCTGTTTACCTCAACTACTGGGCATTGCAGCTGTGATGATCTTTTAAAGCAGGGAGTGCAAAGCTAGGTCTTAGTCTCCTCTAAATGATTACCTGGACAATCTGGCTACATAAACTTGTATTTCATGTCAGAAAAAAAACCTGTCACTAGTGAGGTCTGCTGACATTTTTGTCACTAGAATTTAAACAAGAGGTTCCCCACTCTAAGTCAAGGAACAAAAAGAGGGGCAAGAAATGTAGATTTCAAAACTGAAACACAATAGTGATGCCTAACAGCCAAAATAAAGCCTCTGCAGCTCAATTCTGCTGAATGGCCTTTCCATTTCTGTAGAAAAGGACTACAGAAAGAACAAAGTGAAAACTGTTGAAATGCTACCTATAGAATACATATAATGCCAAAAATCCCAAATGGAAGTAGAAAAGTACAAAGTGTTGCTGACAAGTGTTCTTTAAATAGTCTCACTTCAAATCACATAATGCATCAAGCTGCTTGACACCTGTGAGAAAATATTTACTGCTGAAATTGTGAAAGAAAAATATGCCTTAGAAACATATTATCTTTATTATGTTCCAAACAATTCCAAGTATGTTTTACAAGGGGTTTTGATTACTGTAAGTGACAAGAACTGGGGAGAGCAGTAACACAAAGGGTGTTTATTGAGGCTGATATGTTTGCCACAGGTTATCTATGGCCTTGCTGATTACTTGATTCTCACCACAAGCTTAAAAGTACAAAGGAACTTCCTAACAATCTGGATAAATGATTTGTTGACAATATAGCTAGATACATGTGCATGTATATAGAAGAACATATAGAAAAAAAAATCCTTCACAAATGCAATTGGTCTGTAAAGCGGCTTCATGCAGAAATAAACAATGCAGGAAAACTGGAGGGCCCCTCCAAAGTAGATCAGCAAAAATGATTAGAGGTTAAAAATGTATGACCTGCTTGTGAAAGCTCAAAGCTGCTAATTGTTGTAAAAATTGAAAGACTAACAGGGCCTCAATCAAGAGCCCATAATGTAGAAGCAAGGGACAAATAATGTTTATATGCACCAGTTTGGGCAAGACGTCCTACCTCACCCTCTATACACAAAACCATTAAGCTCACCTGTTTTAATTTGCCACTAATACCCTGCTTCTATAAGAGAGGTTCATATAATTGTTTTCTTTGTACACTGAAGCAAGAACATGAGGGAAATAATCTACAGGCTCTCCATACTCAAAGTATTTCAACGACATTCAGAAAAAGATTTTTCTTTACTATTTAGATGAATTTGTTCTGACTCTCCAGAAAGGACTGGGCTAGAACTGGTGGATTTCTGGTGATCTCTTTGGGCTTTAAATTTCTTGCTGTGTGGCAATACAGAGCAGGTATTTTTATAATCAAATGTAGATCTGAACTCTGTAGGAAGTCATTCCTCTGAAAGTAAAACATTTTGAATTGGCTCTTAAAAATACAAGTGGCATGATTATTTTGGGTAGAAGTCTTTCCAATTAATTTTTATAAAACAGGACAGCATGTGTCTGCTGCCTGAACAGAGCAGCTGTTAGTATTTAATACTTGTGTATTCCTTTGTTTTCTCTGGAACTGTGTGCATATGTTTGGCCATTAGCAGATTCTGGGATAAAAAATTCCAACACTAAAAAGCTCTGTTATTTAGCATTCTTTATATAGCAAAAATTATACACCTTTATATGCTTCAGTAAAAATAGCTCTGTGTGACTGAACATCAGTTTATCCCAACATATGACTGATTATACATTGGGTCCAGGACAACAATCTGGGGATAAAAATAAACATTATCCAATACAACAAATATGAAAAAAAAATTGCCCTAACTTGCTCTGTCTCATCTTTCATTCTGTTTTTAAACTTCCAAGAACTTTACCTGCTCTGACCCAGCCATCTCTGTCATTGCTCTGAGCAGAAGTGACACAGCACAGTCTGTGTTACAGACTAAATGAGAGCAGTCACAAATCAATGCTTAAGAGACCAGTACTAAAGGATCAGTCACCGTCTATCTGATAGCTCACCCTACACAAAAGGCTTCCTGAAATAAAAAAAAAGGCAGAGACAACAGAAAGCTTGTGAGAGGAAGTAGTTGATTCTGAAGTAAGGTCCACTGCAAAGAAATAGTGGTTATTCTAATCACTATTACAGTAACTCTCTTTAATTAAAAGAAAGGGTCAAAGGACTAATTTTCAGTATCCTTGGAGTACTTTGGATGAAGAGACTCATTGAGCCTGTCCTGTTTCAGCAGGGTATGTTTGCATATTCCTTGTCTATTGACAAATCGTTTTATGTGTGTGTCCTCAGGCAGGGTTTAGCCCTCAGAAGGACAATGCATATTAATGGGGAAATGTCAAGAGCCAGCTCTGAAGATTAGCTTGGCTTTGTAGTATTGCTTAGTTGCTGTGCTGTATGGAAAATGCATGATGATAACCGATGCAGAGCTCACCACTCATAAATATTTAAGTAACCAGACACAATAGACAGGCACCTTTATTGTTCAAGATCAGAGGTACAGTGTGAGGCACAAAGCACAGGAGTAAATTGCTTTAGCTACTTTAAAAGTACATTTCCTTAGAAATGTACTTGTGAACTTAATTTTTTTTTCTTCTTATATTCAAAAAGGGAAGATCCCCCCATTTATATATTCACTAGCCATTACTGGCAGTCACTGACACAGATAAGCCCCCTCTGATGGTTTGGAGAAGATGGCCGTGCTCTGGATTGCAACACCCCTTCATAGCCAACAATGGGACTGCATCTGATATTGCTCTAGAATAGCAAATCCTCCAAAAGGAGCACAAAATTACAGAAGCAGATTCTGCAGGTTTGCGTCTGAGATTCAGAAATGTGGGAGATGTCTCTATGATTTTAATAATTATTTCCAGCATGTTACATTCATACACAGTCACATTTTATGAAAAAAAAATTAATAGTTAATTCCATCCTGAAGGATTTTTCTTTTCTCTACTGAAATGAGCAATGATTCAGACTTAAATGCTGATTGTCAAGTATTCTAAATCAACTGCTGAAATTTCATCCCCATCTTAAAAACTGCAAATTGTACCAGGCTTATTGAGGTATTCCAGGACAGAGGTAGACTTTTGGAGCAATATAGGTAAAGGGAAACCCAGCAAAATCAGATTTAGGGCACTCTGAGACAGACACAAGGGGTTAGGTTGCTGCATCCAGACACAGTGGAGAAGAGCCCTGAGATAAGTGGGACCTAAATTACAGACTATGAAAATGATATTAAAGAAAATATGAATATAGGCCTGCCCTTGGTTTTAACTCTTTCCTCTCTGACGCTTTAGATAAATCAATATGTTTTTCTGCAACAATTTTTTCCCTGCTACTTTAACTTCTGATATTTTCTGTTGTTTATGAGTAGGGCTAAATTCTGGTTAGACTGTGGAGGAAAAACATCAATATTTTTTACTCAGGAACCAGTGTGTGAGGACTCACTGGACTTCTCCCTGTCAGAAGCTCAAAGACAGGGCAGAAACTTGGAAAGCTTGTCAAAGGGAAGAGCAGTTGAGTATTCAAAGGTACAGGCTATCTTGAACTACAACAGCAGTGTTATGCAAAGGGGCTGTAACACCACCACAGTTCTGCATTCTGTAGGGGTTGTGAATATTGTAAGCACTTCCATTATCTAACAGCTTCTGGGAAGCTAGAGTAAAGGCCTTGGAAATTTCAGGCCAGTTAATTTATTGAAAGTACAATTCTTGTTCACCAGTAACTTCACTGCCCTTGAATATTACAAATCAGTTGTCTCAACCTTTTTTCTTGAGAGGTACCAGGCCACGGCAGCACAGGTTATTCAACACTACCCTGCAGGAGCTGTGAGGTGAGGGGAAAGCTAGCCACCCACTGACCTCTCTGCTAAAATTGTTGGCTGATGACTGCCTATTTTGCCAATGATAGCATGCTACCAGGAATTTAAAAAACAAACAAACACAAAAAACCTCAAGAAAGATGCTTAGAGCGTTGTTAGACTGCAAAGTCAATGTAAGCTTTGATTGGCACATACAAATCATCCATGTGGTCCTCTTCACTGTGGTTTTCTTGCTCCCTTGGCCATTTTTAGCAGGATGAATCAGTCCTATCACATTCTCCATGTGAATCAAACTAATTGTAACCCATCACAAGACCTCATCTGCTGTTACACGGCAGGCAGACCTACAGCTCTGCTGACTTCCAATCCAAATCTGCAGGAAAACAAAGTTACAGTGCAGATCACAACAACATGGGCACTATAAAACTGCTGCTGCTCAGCTGAGGAAGTCAAACTACACGTGTCAACTTCCTTCATTAAGGAAGGTGTGTTCAGTGTGTTACTTGTCTACTTGAACAGCCAAAGGGCAGTTTTTGCCTTTTTTTTTTCTGTACACTTATAACTGTGTTTCTGTAGAGTTGATTCAGCTATTCACATCTTGAGTTTGAAAATTAATAGCTAGCCACCCAGTACTTATAAAAGCATTTGTTATAGAAGAGAAATTATCAGTGCCAGCCCTCAGCAAGGACTGGAGCAACTGGGTACTAGAAAGAAGATCTCAGAAGAATTCTAGCTTCTTGTGCATGGGATCCAAACCTGCAGGAAGCACACAGCCCTGCTATGCTATTACTCAAACAGAGGGGCAAGGAAATAGGAATGTAGCATTGGAGAAATGGAGTAGCTGTTGCACAAATGACTTGGCTCTCTGCTGCTCCTCAGAAATAGTACTTGGAGGTAGGAGTTAGCCTATGACAAGTTTTCAGGGAATCCACAGGAAGATTCATTGCCTCTTGATTGATTACATCTGACAAAGGGGAAGGATATAATAAACTGCTCCACCATGAACCCCTGCCCACAGAATCCTGCCTGGTAGATATTGCAGGAGTAATTGTTTTCATTTGGAATGCAGTGTCTTGAAACACTGCAGCCTGTGAGAATAAGGAATAAGGGCAGTGCAACTGCAACCTGAAATTTCCTTTTAGTGAGGCTACTTGCATTTCTGGAGTCCAAATTTCACAAATAACCCACAAACACACTGGAGAGCTTGCTGTTCCCTAGTCATGCTGTGCTGACTTTTTAGAAGCCTTTTAGGATTTCTAGGCTGTGTAGATCATGCTGTTTTGGAGATGTGCACTGTAACTAAAGATGTGTCCTCTTTAAACTCCCCCTGAATGTCCAGCCCTGCTGGGCAGAGGAGTGTTTAACAGAGGGGCTGGCAATCAGCCAAAGGATGCGATTCACACCTGACAGATTGCAGAAGCCTTCTGGCATTAGGAAATCCACACCTTCCAAGAACTGTTATTTCAAGAAGTTATTGGTACAAAGTATTTCCCGAGGGGGTGGCAGCAATTCCCACAAGGCATGTATGGAAATATGGCAACTAGATTCACAGGAAGACAGACGTTTTGCTTGACAGGGAAAAGGGGTTGCTAAAAGTAGTGTTTGGTCCCATTCTTTTGTATGCAACCAAGGGAGGTGGGGGAAGTCTGAGTCCTAAATTTTTCTCAAGAGCGGCTGTAGGACTCTTCTAGCTGTCAGGAAGCAAGACCAGGTTGTTGGTATTAGCTTCCTATTCACCTAAATTTAAGCACAGCAAGGAAAGCCTCTTCTTGCAAAGAAGGATGGAAACAACGTGGGTGTATTTTCAGTGTCCAGGTACTTGGCCATTTTGGGTTGGAATGGATATATTTACACAAGTGTACTTTCTCACCCACCCTGTGCTTGGAAATGCCTGCCAGATGAGCTTGTATCTGAACCAAATTTGCAAATTCTGATTTTTGCTGTCAGCATGACAGGTAAGTTCACATTGCTAATCATGAAGGTATGTGTCAAGAGACAGGGAGCAAATTCTTAGAAACCTTTGTTTCCCAGACTTGCACTGGGGAGGTCACAAAGTCACCACTGTATGAAAGAGGAGGAACGTTTACTCTCTCTTCTAGTGACTGCAGTCACTGAATAAAACCACTAATAAAAGAAAAAAGGAAAAATCAATTATCTGGAAATGGAAAGCCACGTTATTTGTCAGAGGAGGACTCTGGACTTCTCTTCTTTGCACTCCAGGGCTGACTGCAGCCCCAGCTGCTACAAACCATCCATTAAAAACCACAGTGGATTTTGCAAGAAGCCACAGGATTGTGGAGGGCAGGAGGATGGGTCGCAGCCACCTTTGCCCGTGTGGTGCCTGACAGCAAAGCAAAGGGAGGTGTGAGGATGGGGAGGGAAGGGTGGCACACCGAGGCAGGGGCAGCTCCCCACATGGACACACCTAAGCCAGGCATCAGTGTGTGCCTATCTCCCGTGCTCACTGTACCGTCCCCAGGGCTGGGGGTACAGCAGCCACACGCGGAAGCAGCAGTGCCCTGGCAGCCAGGAGGGGCAGCCACGTCCTGGGGGCATTGAGCACATCATTACCACCCGGGCAAGGGAGAAGCCATATGAGGAGCAGCTGAAGTCACTTCACTTGTTCAGCCTGGAGGAGGCTGAGGGGCGGCCTCATTGCAGTCTTCAACATTCTTGTGAGGGGAGGCAGAGGGGCAGACACTGATCTCTTCTCTGTGGTGACCAGTGACAGGAGTCGAAGGAATGAACCTGTGTCAGGGGAGGTTTAGGTTGGATATTACATTAAAAAATTCTTCACTGAAAGAGTGATTGGGCACTGGAATCCTCTGCCTGGGGAGGTGGTGGAGTCACCACCGTCCTTGGATTTGTTTGAAAAAAGACTGGACACAGTGCTATGGTTTAGTTAATGAGGAGGTGTTGGGTCATAGGTTGGACTTGATGATCTCAAAGGTCTTTTCTCACCTGGTTCATTCTGTGATTTTGTGCAAAGGTTCTTCACCCAGAGGGTGTTCGAGTATTGGAACAGGCTCTCCAGGGAAGCGGTCACCAAGCCTGCCAGAGTTCAAGAAGCCTTTGGACAATGCCCTCAAGCACATAGCGAGATTTCTGGGGTATCTATGCAGGGACGGGAATTGAACTCGAAGACCCCCGTGGGTGGATCCCTCCCAAACCAACTCAGGCTGTGATTCCGCGAAATGCGGCTGAAGGCTCCGCGGGCAGGGCCGTCAACGCAGCCCCGCCACAGGAGGAGCCGCCCCGCGGCCGCTGCGCCCCCGGCCCCTCGCCCGGCGCCGGTCCCGCGCCTGCGCGGCCTCGTGGCGGCGCCTGCGCGCTGGGGCGCGGGGCAGGCTCCACCGCTTTCGGCGCGGTTGCGGGTGCGGAGCGGCTGCGGCAGCGGCACCGCCGAGTTCGCGCCTCCGCGAGCACCGGGCGCTCCCGGCTCGTCCCACAGGCACGCCGAGGCGGCACCGGACTGCCCGGGAACGGGCGGGCGGGTAGGCACTTGGGTACGTCGGTAGGTACGTAGGTAGTCAGGTAGGGGAGAGTCGGCTGGTCCCGCTGCCTCCTCATCGTCATGGCCGGCTCGGAGCAGCGGGAGGACGGGGAAGCGCCGTTGCCCATCGAGGATTCGGAGCTGGCGCTGGCCGGCATCAACATGCTGCTGAACAACGGCTTCCGCGAGTCCGACCAGCTCTTCAAGAAATACAGGTCAGTCCCGGCCGCCCCTCGGCCGCCCGTTCCCCGGGCCCCTTGCCGCGGCGCGGCCCCTCCGCCCCCGCGGGCGGGCGGTGAGCGGGCGGCGGGGCCGAGGGGCGCGCAGGGAGCCCCGGAGCGGGCAGCCTCGCCCTGCTCGGCCCCTCAGAGCGGGAAGGGTCGTGCTGCCGGTTACTGCCTCGGTCAGCGCTCTCATGGGGAAGGGACACGAGTGTTGCACTGAATTACAGAGTGGGTCAGGTGGGAAGGGGCCGCAGTGGGTCCAACCACCCAGCTCAAGCAGGGTCATCCTACAGCACATGGCACAAGATTGTCCCCAGATCGTTCTTGAATATCTCCAATGAGGGAGGCTCGACAAGCTCTCTGAGCAGTCTGTTCCTATGCAGGGTCACCCACCCACACAGTAAAGAAGCTCCTCTTCGTGTTCAGGTGGAACTTCCTGTGCATCAGTTTCTGCCCATTGCCTCTTGTCCTACTGCTTAGAACCACCGAGGAAAGCCTGGCTCCATCCTCTTAACACCCTTTGGATATTTATACACATTGACGGGGTTCTCTCTCAGTCATCTCTTCTCAAGGCTGAAGAGGCACAACTCCCTCAGCCTTTCCTCCTAAGGGAGCTGTTCCAGTCCCCCAGTCATCCTCGTTGCCTTCTACTGGACCCGCTTTAGGAGCTCCATAGCTCCTTTGTACTCAGAGAGCTGGAACAGGGCACTTCAGATGTGCCTTGACTTTATCAGGGCTGAGTAGAGGGGCGGGATCACATCCTTTAATCTCTGGCACTGCTCTGCCTAATGCATCCCAGGGTTCTGTTGGCCTTCTTGGCCGCAAGGGCTTGGGGGTGATATGTGCTGTGGTGGGGGGTGTCTGGTACCTTGTTGGAGGGTGGAGAAGGGCTGAGCAGGGGTCCCTCGGTAGCACTGTCTGCATTTGGCTGTCGTGTATGTGTAAACACACACGTGTGGCTGGAGATGTGTCCTGGGGGGTTTTCGCTCTGGTGCTCGTGTGCGGTCTGATGCGGTCTTCAGCGTGCAAAGTAGATAGCAACAAAAGGTCTGTGAGTGCTGCTGTGATTATCTTTGGGCTGTAAGATTATGTTCATAATCCCCACACACATCATGTCTACGTTTCTGCGTTAAGTAGGCATCTGGCAGGAGTGGCATTAGTGCAGCTGTGTAAGTCAGGCTTAAGGAAAAGGTTGCCCCTACCTGTCCTTGCTTCTTTTCTTAGGGCTGATGTCTTCCACTCGAGCTTGGGCTGCTGTAATTGCGCATACGTTCTAAATAATTAATATGCACTATGCTGTTGTCTGTATGATTAAAAAAGACTTTGGTTGACTTAAAATAGAACTTCATAGTGATGATGTACTTATGTATTTAAATCTTGTTTACAGAAAGGATGGTTGGAAGTGGAGTGCAGGGATTGAGACATGTTAATATTTCACTTAATAGCAGCAACAACGGGGCAACACTTAATTGTGTACCTGCAACAGGTTAATAATATTAAACATGTCATTTTTGTCTCCAGTATATGCTGCTATGTTACACAAAGTACTGTTGTGTAGAACTAACTGGAATTTTGCAGGTGACAAGCAAGGTCCAATTCTGCATTCCTCACATGCCATGAGCATGAAGTCCACCTCTTAACCCAGCACTGCCGAGACCACCACTAAACCCTGTCTGTAATTGCCATGTCTACGTCATGTGAAGTTGCACCCTATGAGCTACTTCTTAAGTATTTCTTTCTTTTGAAGCTCTCAGTTGTTCTGTGTATCTAAGGAACCTGTTGGTTTTGGTTGCATGCTTTTGTATTGTGTAATTTTTTTAAGGTGCCAGTTAAGGAATACTCAGTGTGGTTTCCTCTCCTCCACTTTTGCTTGTGCTCTGCCAATTGCTTTCTCTCAGTAGTGTGAATCTGGAAGGTAGTCTAGGAAGTCTAAGTATGTGATGCTTCTTACACTTTAAAAGTAGTACTAGGGAGTAAAATTGTTAAGATTCCTGTTCTCAAAATGCAGTTTAATCCTCCCTTGACAGGGTGAATAATGATTTCTTCTGCAAACTTCTCTTGGTTGTCTAGAAGGTTTTATTACTAAAGATATCCTAAGTGAAGAAATCTGCCAATCTTTTTTGCCAGGTGCAGGCTTTTCTTTGTTTGATTTTATCAAGAAATGCCTCTTGAGTTCAGTGTACTTTCTGATTGTGGCTTTTAAACACCCCCTGCAAGGAGTAGATATGAGTCCCTTAATAAGATTGATAGTTCATGGTTCATAAATTGATAATTGCTCTCTTGGGCTGGAGATTTTTAGAGTAATTCAAAAACTTTGTTCTTAGTCCCAAAATTTGTAGCAGGTTTCCTCTTGCTGTGAACTAATAAACTCTTATTGAATTGGAGAGAGGATGCAGCAAATCAAGCTCAACTTCCTATAAACCTGAATTCTGGAGACATTTGCAGTGAGGGCCACTTGTTTTTCCCAAGAGTTTTTGGTTCTGTGCTTGTCTTGAATGTGTTCTTTTTTGCAAGGACTTAAGCAGTGCTTAATATATGTTTGCTTGCATGCACTCTTAATGAGTGTATTTTTGTAGGTGTGTGCTTGGAATCATGCAGTAGGATGGGTTCATCCTAAATGGGACTGGTAAGCCCAATGGGGAGGGTTTAGAAGCTCTCCATAATGTAATATCAGTGTTTGTAGTTAATGGTGCTAGAGGTCAAAGATGTCTGATGGCATGCAGCTTTTTTAACTTGATATCAGTGTGTGTTGTCTGTATTTCAAGTGACCTTTCTGGTAGAAAGTGTTAATTCTAAACTACTGCCTGTGCAGGTAATTTAGCTCTGTTTCAGAAGCTTAACAGTTGTTAACGAATTGTAGAAGTGAAGAATGGAGATACTCAGCAAAACTTCCATTTCAGTAGCCACCTCACTTTAAACTACCTAAAACCATTTCTTAGAAACTGCTGGTTTTGATTCTTTTTGTTACTTCAATTTTAAATTCAATTGCCTCCTGAAAGATCTTGTGAAGAATTCAAATTAATGCTTCTGTCTTTATGGGACAATAGGCAACCTGGTCTCTAGAACATGCAGCATGTATTTTTCTTTGCTCTTGTGCATTTTTGCTTCTTCCAGATAGTATTGAGTATTGAACCAGAGTGTTCTTTTTCCTCTTGTAGCTTTGAGGATTTCTAAGCATATAAGAGGGAAACTGTCAAAAGAAAGCTGACTGCTGAGCCTAAAGTCAGTTATATTTGAAAGCTGGTCATTATGCAGTCCTTGAGGAAACCAGGCTTGGAATTGCAGCTGTTTCATACACGTATTCACACCAGTAAAATCTTGTCTATTAAGAGTGGTGGCACTTTGAAGTTATGTGCCACAGAATCATGATTTCTGTATTGGACATGGAGAGTGATGTTTTGTCTTCTGTGGTTACAGCTCAGGTACATGTCTACAGAGGATCTGAAGAAGATGAATATTCAGTTGTGTGCCAGATACAACATGTAGTTGGAACTTCATTGACTATCACACTGAAGCACTTAATGATTTGTCAGGTGTGGTTTGGGAGTACTGTTGTTTTAAATTATACTTGAGGGAAGACAGTAGGGTTTGAAAAATCATCTACATGTAGCATGTATATCTGCATATGCTTTTTCACAAGTTTATTTTTTTTTAGAAGTCCAGATCTTTTACCTGGTGGTGGTGATGACATTCTGATCACGAATCAAATACCAGTGGATGTGGTATTTTTGTAGATCTTTACTAGACAGCACCACTGTTCTTAGTGCTTGTAGCCATACTAGGTTCCCTCAGTGCTAACTCATATTTGAAACTGTCAGATATCAGTCTTTGTATTCAGCTTGAACAGTGCTGACTCTGTCCTAGTTCTCATCAGTTTAAACTTTTGAGTGTCTGTGGAAGCTGCAAGAGGTATGGAGGTTAACCAAGGACATAGGCAGTGAAGATGGAGCCCTCAAGCATCAGGATGGTTTGGTGAACCACCCTGACACTAGAAGGAATGCTGAACTGGAATATTCTTTTTCCCCTTGTAGCTTTGTGGATTTCTAAACATATAAGAAGGAAAGAAACTGTCAAAAGAAGTTATTTTTTTACTGATTCTTCACTTCTTAAGAGCATTTGAAATTCAAAAATGATTTTAAAACTTCCTCCAGCTAAGAGAAGACAGTGTTAAATAAAGCCAGGAGTTTTTTCACTGAATGTTGACTCACAACGTAAATTGTCAAATCATAGAGTATCCTGAGTTAGAAGGGACTCATCAGGATCAATTTATTGAACTGTGCCCTGCACAAGACAGTTCCAAGAATCACCCTATGTGCCTGTGATCATTGTCCAAAACTCTTTTTGAACTCTGTCAGGCTTGGTGCTGCGACCACTTCCCCGAGGAGCCTGTTCCAGGGCTCAAGCACCCTCTGGGTGAAAAATCTTTTCCTATACCTAACCTAAACTTCCCCATATGCAGCTTTGTGCCATTCCCTTGAGTCCTGAGTGAGAAGAGATCAATGTGGGCCTCTCCTCTTCCCCTCAAGTTGTAGGCTGCAGTGAGGTCTCCTCTCTGTCTCCTCCGGTCTGCAGAAGCCAAGTGACCTCAGCCACTCTTATGACTTGCCCTCAGTGCCCTTTGCCACCACCTTTGTGGCCCTCCTTTGGATGCTCTCTGATGGCTTTGTGCCTTTCTTACATTGTGGTGCCTAAAATGGCACAGAACCTGAGCTGAGGCTGCCCTAGTGCAGAGCAGACAATTGTATCCTTTGACTGGATGACAAACTCTGTGTCTGATGCACCCCAGGACACATGGTTGACCCTCCTGGCTGCCAGGACCAATCATAAGCTCAGGGCTATTATCTCACAAGAAATCCAACAATCTTCTGTCTCCTACCCAAGAGACATTTGACTCTGCATGAATGATTTTAACACCTGAGAAGGCTGGAAAAATTTCCTAATGGAAAGATAAATGGTACAAAATGACAAGTAAAGTGTATACAGTAAGGTCATATCCACAGAAGAAATTGAATATTATATGGAGAAATGTGATTATAACACAAAATGTGTAAAGATTTAAAGAATGGGGCTAGTATAGAAAGACATGATGTTCAGCCTGCCAGGGTAAAGCAGAGCATGCAGAACTGGAAGCTGGTGCAAATGGGAAAAAGCTTACTATGGTTGCTTAAAAACCCTGAAATTAATTTAAAGGTAACATGCTACATCATGTGTATTAACAGGCACACAAAGTTAGTAATGGACCAGAGGTCCATTATTAATAGGCATTTGAACCTCATATTACCAACTTAAAATGCCCTGTGGCCCAAAATACTTTTGATCCAAATGCAAGTTGAGGCAAGGTAACATTAAGCCAGCATTGATCAGTAGGTGGATTATGACCCATGTATGGGCTGTCTAACCACTGCTGAAATTCTTGCTTATATACCTCAGGGAAGGAACCTTAAGAGCAAACCCGAAGTGATTTAGTAGATGCTGCAGCAGCCTCTCTAAAGATAAGGCCAGCAGAGCGGGAGCTGACGTCACTTGGTTGGGCACAGGGTGATAACATCTGGATTGGCAGTGTGAGAATAAATCGTGAGTGCCCTGCCAGCGACCCTGTGTGCTTCTGTTTGTTGCAGCCATGGGCAGAGGAGCAGCTGCTAGATGGATGTGTAGAGAAGGGAGTTGTTTGTAAGGGAAGTGATTTTTAGTAGCAATATTCTAAATGTGTACCCCAGTGAGGCGAGATTTCATTGCTCAGTGCCAGGCAGAGTAATAGTAATAACGATGCACATCAAACCAGCGTCACTTTTCTGGCTATTTGGATAGATTAGAAGTATTTTAAGTATTCTGCAGTTTAAATCTTCCAGGATCTGGGTATGCAGAGATGATCACTTTTGTGGACTTCTTGACAGAGACAGAGGGGGTGTTGCCAGAGGAAGTGGTAGAAAGGGTAGAGGGAGGCTGAGAGATCTATTTGTCATATGGAACAGTATCTGGTGGCTAGAAGTCCAAGGGAAGATGACAGAAAACTAAAGTAAAATCTGGGTTTATAACTCAGAGGTTAGAAGTCAGGTTTGGAGATGGCAGAAGAGGTGTGATAGTAAGCAGATCTTACTAAATTAATTCTGTGAAAGATGCAAATGCTTTAAAGACTTTTTACTCATGTTAGTGCACCCACTCATTGATCTGCTGCTTCTGGTAAAATATTTCAGGCTGTTGTGATAGGATAAAACATTTTTGTTTTAATCTACTTCAGGATTTTCAAGGTATTAAAGTTACATGATGTCAGTTAAGCTGCTGTAGTTGGTTGTGGAAAGTGATTTTGGTCAGGTTGGGAAAAAAAGGTTTTGCTTAAGTACCCGATTCTGACAGATTTAGAGAGTGCAAGTGGAGAGCTAGTACAAATCTGCTGATGTAACTAGCTTGTCTCTTACCTTTGTAACTAGTTTCAAATTAAACATACAATTGAAAATTCTTCTCCTAATCTCCAGTGTTTTGATGTTGTGTGTCTAAAGTTCACAGCCTGAAGTTAGAGCAAAACAATCTCTTGTTAATTTGCAGGAGGACAAAACAAATCGGATAAAAACTGGATAGAGCAGGGCCACAGAATTGTTTTTATGTTCCTGAATGTCTCTTCTGGTTGTGTATGCCTAGTAAAAATAGAAATGTATGCTGAGGATTCATTTAACAAAACAAATATGGGCTGATTATGAAATGTAAACTAAACCTAGATCTGATATTTGCAGTTCTCAATGTGATATAATGCTGTAATGCTTCCATGACACTTTTATTACCATGGGTATTTCATTGACCAGTATTGGATGAGAGGTGTACATACATGGCTCTGTCATGTTTGTAGTCTCACAAACAATTTCTAGAACACATTTTAAAATAATCTGTGATGGAATAATGACCAAAGGGTTTGAATGTTGTTGCAGTGAATTCCTTGCCTTTCTATTTACATATTTTATGCCTTGTTTTAAAATATTCAGTTCCTGCTTCTATATTTATCTGTGAACTTAGATGAATTATGCCATTTTGCTTTATTCTTTCACTTTGTGGACAGAATTAATTAGTTTTGTTTCAACCTGAGCATCACTCTCAGCATGATGGCTGGAATTCTTGATGGACTGTGGTTAAAGTAGCAATGACTAGAAAAACACTGAGGAAGTGTTGGCAAGTTAATTACATTACTCTAAATTTAAACCTGAGCTAGACTGTAGTAGCTTTAGAAGCTGATGTGGAGAAGTGAAATACTGTCTTGGAAATAGCTGTAGGAAAAAAAAAAAGAAAATACTGAGAAGTAATTGATTTTTTTTATTTGTTTGTATGTGCTTCAGTTCTGATGTGTTTTTTAATTGTGAAACTGGGCTGTATTATCTCAGCATTCTTAAACCAAAGCTTAAAACCCCTGAATGTTATCATCATGTGTGAAAATGGGGCATAATGGACACCTTTCTTCTGAAAGTGAGTTAATACCTTAAATGTATGCTATGAAATGAGGCAAATCAGTCAGGGTTTTTTGGGAGAAGCAGTGTCTTGTGTAGTGCTAGTTTATATGTCTGGAAGAAAGTTCTACTTCAGTGCTCTTAAGTTTTTGATTTAAGTTTGGTTACAGATGCCAACTTCATTGATATGTAGGACCTTTTACTGTGGCATCTTGCAGTACTGGTGTTAATAACATAGTTTCTTATAAGAAAGATACCTTCTGAGTCCTAGTTTCCCAGGTGAAGTGCAAACTGTGTTTTACAAAATATGTCTGGAGACTGATTTTTTTTTTCCTTTCATCTTTGAACTAATTAAAAGTCTTGAGATTTTTCTTTACTTAATGGAGGTTTTTGCTTTCAAAGTCATGAGGACAGCTTGGGTAGTGCAGTGTCCCAGTGTTAATTTGTATTCTGTTCCACGGCTCCTGTCAGCATTGATGCAACCCTTGGTTTGCTGTTAATATCTTCTCAAGTGCTGCCTCATTTTTTTGTTTCTTGACAACTTCAGAGTTGTCTGTCAGATAGGATGAAACTTCATGTCTGAAGCTGAAGGTCACTTACAAGGAGCTTGAGCTTTCTGTGGGATTGTGTTTTTCCCAGAAACCTACTGTCATCATTAGTCACACCTGTTTTTACTGGGACAGTACTGTGCCATTTGAAACTTTTCCTAGCCTTCAAGGAAAAGATAACCTAAACCTTGAAGAGTTTATCAGTCAACATAATACTTACAAAGACTGAGCACATAACATGGTTATTATTTAAAATTGTATTTTAAACACTGAAATTACCTTACTAAATGATCTTCCATAAAGCTGCAATTATAGTTTCTACCCAGTGACTATGTAGGAATGTGCTAGAAGTGTTCCTTATTTTCCTTAGTGATGACACAAACTCTGTGTGGGGGACTCCTACAGTAAAGTTTTGATGTTTTGATTGCCAGACTCCATGGTCTCAACAGAACCATCTCCAGACACAGGATAATATTATGCATCGTGTTCCCTTGCTTCAGGGTCCTTTTGTGCTGCAGCCCATATGTGCTGTAATGGCAATGCTTTTTATAGACTGAGTGAGTGAAAGTTAAAAAGAACTGATCTGTGACATTTACCTCATGTATTATAGCTACTGATAATTTCAGAATGGAATAATAAAGTGGCTCTTGATTTTTTTGTTGTTTCATCTTTGATCATGGGGGATGAATTGGGAATAGAAGCAGCAGTGAGTGTCAAGAGTGCAAGTGTGGAAGTAGTTTTGAAAGGTCAGATGAAAAAGATAAGTATGTACTTGGGGAAAAAACTCAGCTGTACTCAGACAAATATACATTGGAATACTTGGGCAAATTTTCATTGCTTCAGTATATTTTGCACGCTTTAAAGAACAGTTGGCTCTCCACTGTAGTTAACTGTTGCAGTTTTTAACATGAATGTTTTTTAATCCCCCAGAACTGCTTGTGTTCTGTGTAAGTGGGTCTGAGGAAACACAAAAATGAAACATTTACTTTATTTCTGAGCTTCTTTAAAATGTGACGTAAATGCAGCTTTGTACTTACATACATGAAAATGATCTGTGTGGTGTTGTGCTGGTCTGTTCTGCAGTTTTAGATCGGTTGGGTGTTGACAATGCAGGTGTGACCTTGGAATGCGTGGTGAAGGTTGTGCTGGGAGTATGGTGGTAGGACTGGCTGCTGGATGGTCCCACATACCTCATGAGCTGAGAAAGGGGTTATGGGGGAGCCATGTGCCCCCTGGAGCAGGAGTTCATGCTGGAAGTGCCAGCTGCAGCAAGTGCACTTGGTGTGGCTGATTGCTGCTGCCCTGTGGAACACAGCTGCTGGGAGAGCACAGCCCAGGTACTGAGAAGCAGAGACATTTGCTGGCAGCTGTTCTTTGTTGCCTGCTATCAAAGGGGGAAGTACTCAACCTATTTTTCCTTTGGAAAAAATAATTGGAAAATGTGTCAAGTTGTATTGATCTTGCATTTAGGTGTATATACAGAATTGAGCAGTGTGTATAAAAAGGGAAGGTTTTTCCTGTTACAACATGCTTTGTCTTCCCTGTTTTTCTTTCTCATTATTCTTGTTCATGGTCTTGCTTTTAGATATTTATGCTAAGTCAAAAGTGAGAAAAGGTGTGTGTGGGGGAAACATTGCTGACTGCTTTTTTAAAAAAAACAAAACACCAAACAAACAGCCAAACTACTCTTGTATTGTATAATGTGTGTTCACTGCTGGAAATTTGTGTTTTAGCAATATACTTCTTCTTGTTTTTCAAGTACCTCTGCTATTTTAAAACTATGCTTTAATATAATGCTTGTAGAATAAAGTTGAAAAAAATTGGGTGCTTTACTGTAGCAGTATATGTTTCTGTAGCCCAAATTATACTTCGTAAATCCTTGAAGTCTGTGTTTTTGTATAACCTGGCAGCCCACCACTGAACAATGTGAATCACTGGTACCACTGAGGTCATGATGTTTTAATTTTATTTTTTAAGTGCCTTCTGTGTGGCATTACTGTAGCCTCATGAAACCTGTCTGATTTATGACCAGGGTTTTGGTTGCCTGAATTTTTTGATCTAGCTGTGATTTCACCCTTGGGAATAGGCCTGTGAACAGAATAGGTTGAAGCATGTTAAAGCTGATCCACATAGGGTAGAAAAATATGTATTCTGAGCTTGAAACAAAGCAGCTACAAAACTGTAAGCATTTTAAGAACCTTGTATTACAACAACTTCATTATGTAGTAGATGCATTTTTTTAGTGGGTAGATTAACTTAAATTCATAGAAACAGTTGGAAATGGGACTCTCTTAATAGAACCAGTTAACATTTGTCTTCTAGGACAAAATCGTAGTGGTGAATCACAAGAGGAGAGTAGAATTGGCAGATTTTTAATTTTTTGTAGCTTTTTCTTTTGACCTGAACTGAATGTATTTTGATGGCAGTGGTTTCTCTTAAATATGTAATTAAAATATGCTCCATTGTAATACCGAAAAGTTATTTTTATAAGATATGTTCAGTATAGTAAAATATATGAAGCTTTTGGTTTTCTGTTTCCATTATGTTTTACAGATATCTTTGTAAGTTGACACAAAATACCCATCAAGACTTATTTACAAACATGCAAGCTAAACCCAAGGAATTCAATATGGATCTTTATTACAGGAAATATGTACAAATATAGTAACTATTTTTTGTTTTCTTTACAGAAACCATAGCCCGTTAATGAGTTTTGGAGCCAGTTTTGTAAGTTTTTTGGTGAGTAGATGAGAGCAGAGAGTATACATCTCTTGGGGTTCCTGAGTGTATGTGCTTGCATGTGTTCATAATACTCTAATTTTTTTTCTTTTTTTGAGACTATTTTTTCCAAATTTATAGATTAAACATAGCTGGAGAATGAGGCATTATGCTGTGTAAAGCTTGTTTACCCATGTGGTTTAAATAGAAAGTAAAGGTTCTGCTATTCAGCTTAAATGTATTAAATATTTATGTGTTCCATTAACAGAGCCGTAATAAAAAGTTCTCTTAAGTGAGCAGTGGAGTTATTTATTTATTTGATTAAAATAAAACTCATGAATGCCTGTTTTTCTGGTAACTTTTGCTATTGAAGATTTCTCCATCTGTACTTCTGGGTGAAAGTTGTTAATTCAATCCATTCACATTGCTTCCATTTTGGATAGATGAGAACTGAGAATATTGATTTACTGAAAAGTCATAATGAACAAGTTAAGTTTGTTAAATTTTTTTTTATATAACTTACTAGGAATTATAATGCCATGTATAAAAACTGAGCAGGTGTATTAGAAAGTGTTTGGATCTTGTTTTTTAGACTGTCTTTGCTGCTTCATCTTAGATCTCACCAGAAATTATCTATGGTAATACTCTTTTGACAGACAGAATTTACTATAATATGCCGGAAATACATGATATGTGAATGAAATAAATATGAATTCTCTCTAGTGTGCAATATGGAAAAATACACTGGTTAGGAAACCTCCTGGGGCATATGCTTCCTATTAAGTTGGTGTGGAGGAGAGGGGAAAGAGAGAATCTCTCAGGCTTGCTTATCTGAATTAATGTGCTGAACCAGTGCAGCATCAGAGGATCTTGAAAGTATCTTGCTTAGCTGCTGTTCTAAATATAGAAGCAGCACTTGGTGTGCCTGTGTCATTCAGAGCTTTTGTTTAATAAGCTCCAAGAAAAGAAGTTACTTGTCCTGAAATTTTTTTCAGTTGATTCAGCAGTAGTTGGAGTGAGATGTGGTTTCTTTTTCTTCTTGCCTGTGGAGGGACTGTGGCTATTATTTTGAAGAATTTAATAGCTGCTTGTTGTTACTGACTTTGAAGGCCTGTTTTTTATATGAATGAATAAAAACAGATACTTGCAGAGATGCAAACCATGCCTTGCATAACAAAAATCAAAAATGAATGTATAGGAGTTTTTCTTCGGCTTAAAGTAATCTGGTGGTGCACTCAGTTTGACTGTATATAAAGGTCTAAGATAGAGGTTTTCCCTTAGTGTGTTCTGAGTTCATTGTCTTGAAATCTTGGTAAAGATCTCAACTTTCTAGTGTGATGTTTATGTGTTAGAAGTGTTTGCACTGATGTATGTGTATTACTACTTCAGGTTAAAAAGTTTTATTGTCTGGTTTTTATGAAATTTTTTACTATCCTAGAGTTTTTGTAGAAGTAAAAGTATTTGTGGTTTTTATCATTCAAATATGGTTGTTTTTTAATAGAATGCCATGATGACATTTGAAGAGGAGAAAATGCAACTGGCATGTGATGACTTAAAGGCTACAGAGAAACTTTGTGAAAGTGAAGAAGCTGGAGTTATAGAAACAATCAAGAATAAAATTAAAAAGAATGTAAGAACATAGTTTGTGTATTGAATAAATTTTTCTGGAAACTTCCTTTCTGTCCTATTTGTATATTGAAAAGATGATTTTTGTTATGTGAAGAGCCATTGAGATTATTAATAAATTTGGAAATTCAGTCAAATATTTTACTTCTATTTCCTAATTATTCTAAAATACTTAGTCTCAGGTGAGTGAAGTGTCTTCTAAGTGTCAGGTTTTGTTGATGCTAGTAATTGTTTCCTGAACATGCAAATTTGTAACCTACTAAAATAATTTCAGGAAGCTGGTAGTCTGTCTGTCTAATTCAGGCTAACTTTAATTCATCCATGCTCTAGTAATGTTCAAAAGTTGGGATGTTGAGGCTGCAGATTGCTGTGAGCCAGGCATATTCCTAGGGAATTTTCCTTCCTTTTTTAGATTTTTCATTCTAAATAATGAAGGAAGAATAAAGCATGGAGATTCAGAACAAGTTAAAGTAGTTGTGTAGAAGCATCCAGTGAGCAGCCTGCCAAGTGCGACACAGCAGAAAAAGAAGCCATTTCTCTTCAGTGTTTAGTTTGCTAGGTAAAAAGTGTTGAACCTGTCATACTTAACTCTGCTCTTAAGAGGCACTGTATTTACCCTGCCACTTGTCATACACCCTTTTCTGTTCTCTTCCTGTCTAATATCTGTTAATTGCATGTCTTATGAATTTAGTAATAATTAAATAAAATTTAAATCTGTTATGACAATTTGTAGAACCTTGGGGAAAATAACTGGTAGTGTATGTATAAAATTTCTCTATTAGGTAGGATTTTGCATGATAATCTGTCTGAGAAATTTTAGTGTAGTTTTGAACTTCAAAATGCTGAGTTACTTTAGTAGCAATACCACCACTTGCAGTTAATTTTGGATTTTTTAATTTCTCAGATTTAAACAAGTATTGTGTATTATCTTCATTAATATTTCACTGTCCTTTGTGTTTGTATATTCCAAACAGGTTGATGGACGGAAATCTACTCTATCCATGATAGATCGTCTACAGAGGCAAATAATTGTAGCAGACTGTCAAGTCTACTTGGCTGTGCTCTCATTTGTAAAACAAGAGTTATCAGGTGTGCTGTGGCTTTCATGTTTAGATATATTTTAGCATGTCTTTTTTATAAAACTTGATCATAAAATAACCATATGACTTGTAGTAAAAATAATTGCTTTGTAAGCACAGTTCCATTTGAAACATTCCAAGACTGGTACACTTAAAGATGTATTCTGCCTTTGTGTAGGTAGTGGTGAAAAATGAGATTGGTTGCTGCAAATTAGGGCTTTTTTTCTTTTTCCATACCAATAATTATATTCAATTGGTTCTCCTTAGACAAGTTTACTTGTTATCATAGAGGTGTTGAGTTGGGGAAGTTTGGATGGAGATGGGTAGTGTCTGTGTGCTTTGTAGCCTGCAAGATAAAAGAGGCTATTAAATCCAGGCCACTGGGAAAATCCTGATGTTCCATATGTATTCTGTTCATGACAATTCAGGGAGGTGACAAAGTGCCAATGAAAGCAATTTTAAATGAATGTGCTGAACATGGAACTGCTGAATCTGTTCTTACTCTCTGGTCGCCAGAGTGTGTCCTTGCATGCCAAAGCAGGTAGTCCTGTCGTGTTGGATACAAACCCTTCCTTTCAACTGCAGAGCTGTTTCTGATGTTTTCTTACATTCCTGCATCTCTTGCACAATCTTAAAACATGCTTTCATCTGTAAGTTTATAGAAACTGTGGTCAAGGTCATATAGGAAGTGGAAGCATATCTCAGGTTTCTACCAAATCAATGAAGACCAAGAGATGGCAGACAGACCAAGCTCTGCTGATCAGCTGCAAGGAAATGGGGAAATAACATTCAGATTATTTAAAATAACACTTAAAATTTTCAGTCAAGGATATAATGCATTCTGTGATGTGCAGACTTGTTTTATTCCAAGCTATGGCATCAAGAATCTGTTTGGTTCTTGTCAGCAGAAATTCAGGAGATATTTCTGTCCACTTTACGTGTTGTGCTGCAGAAGAGTTTTCTTGCTATTTTTGATGCAATTCTGATTTTTTGTTTGTGGTGGTTATTTTTTCCCTCCCTCTTGAAGCTTTTTTCCCTTGTTTCAGTATGTATTCTGCAACTGCATAACTGGGTTGGATGCTGTAACTGAAGGTGGTGTCTGTTCCCTTTCTCTCTTGCCTGCAGCTCAGAGAACTGAAGTGGGTAGTAGAGAATTGCAGAACATGCTGTATATTTGGGTTATTCTGCTGAGCAAAAAATACACCTGTAGTGTTTAGTTAAAATTCCAAGCAGCTAATTACTACCCCAGTGACTGCTAGTTACTGACATTGCTGAGCTACTGGATCTATTATTTTCTGTTTTAAAGTATATTATCTTTCTGTATATACATTCTTTATTTGTATAGTATTCTGCACAGAAATAGCTACCATATGATTGAAATGAGTGTAGTTTCACAAAAAACACTCAGGAGACAAATATTTCTGATTAGTGGATGAGAGAAAAATTCCTTGTGTTTTTCTTCCTGGAACAGTTTGACAAGAAGCATATGATGCCACGCAAGTTGGTTTCTCACATGCTTCACACATTTTATATTTTCTTTTCCGCCCTCGTGGATGTATTAGAAATAGTTTCATCATAAAGTTGTTGGCAGACCAAATGACATTAGCTTCTCCTGGCAATACTGAACTACCTTCTCTTAGTATTTACCACGGCTGTCATGGGTCTGACTGCTTTCATGTTGGGAAATCAACTCAGTGATTTGGCTGGATTTAACTCTTGTATCTAAAAATTCAGAAATTCCTTGTTTTAATTTGTTACATTATTTTATATTGGTATATCAATATCATATAAATTATAGTTATCCTGTGTTAGGGAACTGTTAATGACAGCACACCAATGGAAGCAAAGTGTAAAACTACTTTTTTTTCCACCATACCACATCTTTTCCATTTCATGCTTGCATTGGAATACACTGGTTAGCTCTGGGCAGAATCATTATCTGTAGGCTAGGTAAAATGTGGATTTTTCTTACTACCTGTGTGCTACACTGCTGTGCATAGTTGTGTGAGCATTCATCTTGTGGTGAACCACATAACTTTTAAGGTACTCCGTGCAGCCAAAAAGTGACCTAATTGCTTAGAATTGGAGTAATGTTGGTCTTGTAATGCAACTGAATCGAGATTAGGGGCTTCATTTTTTGTTCTAATGCTTTAATAACACTCATCTCAAGAGAGAGGATTCATAGTTGTTTTTTTTAATACTTCCAAGTTCATGTTGACAGAACCCTTCTGTCATAACTGAGAATTCAAATTTCGCAGTTTTTTTTCAGTACAGTTTTTTAAGACTATCAAACTAACTTCTTGCCCTCTTCGTATAGCAAGAATCCAAAAAGAGGCAGTCTAGTCTGTGATGTTACTTTCTCTAGAAATGTTGGGCTTTTTTTATGATTTGGGAGGGGTTTTGTCAAAGGCCTCAAAGGCATCAAAGGCTTTTATAGAACTGTTTGGTATTAATAGCATCTTGCTTTTCTTTGACACACCCCACCTGTTATGGTCTAATTCTGGCATTAGTTATAACACTGATCTTTGCAAATCTGGCTATATCTGTTTAGAACACTGCTGCTTAAAACATGTTTTTGTTATATTTTTAGTTAGTCTTTGTCACTGCAGTTCCTCACTCTCAGGGCCCTGTCACAGCCAAAATGCTGGTGTCTGTTTTTACAGCTGATGTGTGCAAGGATATTCCCCATTTGTTTCATGTTTAAAACTTAGCATTATTAGAGGGTGTGCTTATAACAAAGATGATTGCTGTGTAAATAGGCAAATTGAACACCTTCCCCTTTTGATGTCAGGCCTTTCTTTACCCTGCTGTAAAGATCACAGACTGAGAATGCTGTCATTCTCAAGCAAGAATACTCAAGACCAGATTTCTAGGGAAATTCAAGTACCCACATTGCTTTTGAAATTGAGGAAGTTAGGCAACTGAAAAATAATTTAAAACCATGTAATTTTTGTGTGGGTTTTCTTTTCGTTAATTGTAGGGCACTGTGTTCATGCAAAGGGCAGGGAAGTGACAATATTGAAAATCTTACTGTCTAACCCAAAGGAAAAGGCTTCTCTTTGTATTTTCCCATCAACTGTGTTTTAACACAATTTGGGTTTAAGAGAGGAGGTGTAATCTCTTCTGAGTTGTGCTTCTCTCTGTTTGCTAGGCAGTTGTTTCATCTGCACCCTGTAGTGGAGCAAAATCCAGCATGAAGTTCTTTGATTGCTTTCTTTCTCTCTGACAGCTCTCTTTCCACGTCGCTGACCAAAGCTGCCTCTGTGTTGTGTGCTGCTGTAAAGTCTGTGGTTGTACACACTGAACTTCGTAGTGCCCACTGTGCAAGACCTCTCTGAGGGAGCAGTAGCTATTACAAAATCCTTTAGACATTAAGTTGTCGCAAATAGAGAGAGCATCTTGGGCTTGGAAAATAGCATTTACTACTTAGGATGTTCTGCTTCTGAAATACGTCCTTGAAGTATTTCTTTCTTTCTTTCTTCCTTGATTTTTTTTTTTTAGCATACATAAAAGGTGGGTGGATACTTCGAAAAGCCTGGAAAATTTACAATAAGTGCTATACGGACATTAATACACTTCAGGAAATATATCAGAAGAAAACAACTCAGGAACCCTTGACTTCTGATGCTGCAAATGATAATCATATTGCTGCAGAGGGTGTAACGGAGGATTCGCTAAACAGACTGAAAGGTGCTGTTAGCTTTGGATATGGACTTTTTCATCTTTGCATATCCATGGTGCCCCCAAACCTGCTCAAAATCATCAACCTGCTGGGTTTTCCTGGAGACCGCCTACAGGGGCTTTCCTCACTGATGTATGCAAGTGAAAGTAAGGACATGAAGGCCCCTTTAGCTACGTGAGTAGCTATATTGAAATGCTTTGGTAGATAACTTAGTACTAAAAGTAAGTAACTGGGAAAAAGTCAAAACCAAAAAGTCCTGTTGCTTTAAAGGAAACAACAGCAGGTAAAATAAACTGGTAGTTTGTTGTTTAACATACCATGGTTTAGTAAATTCATCACTCACTAATGTATGAGATCTCTGCTGTTAATTATTTACATGTATTTGGGGTTTGGGTCAGTATTTTGCTGTATTCTTCAGTACCTGCAGTTCTAATGTCCTGTAATTTAAATTTGAGTAAAAGCTCCCCTTGAAGGCTGTGTGAATTTACCTGAGTTACATTCTCTGCTGTGGAGAGCATACTACTTAGTATGAGTCACTGGTCTCATTTAGCCTTTTTTTCTTACTACTAAGACAAAACATTTTCAGTTGTTTTAATTTTTTGGTTTGTTTTAGCATCTCAGTAAAATGAGATGTTCATTATAGTATTTTTAAGGGAGTATTTTTTGTGTACTCTTTTTCCCAAGACTTCACACTGTGCCCAGGTCTTTTCAAGATCTGAAGGATTGGCCAGACCTAATTTAAACTGCCCTCATAAATGGCTTTATTATTCCATTATCTAAAAATTAATGCTTTTATTAATGGACCTACTGCAGGTACCATCAGGTGTCAATTTTGAAACATGACAGTAGAGCTGAAGTCTCTTCTGCTTCAGGAGAAGTATTGGGATTCTGTTTGTTTCAGAAAGCTTAGGATTAAATATTCCTGTTGATCTTTCTCCTTTCTCGGGGAGAAAAAATATATATTTGGGGGATGTATCCTCCTTCAGATAGTCTTGGAAATCTTTGTGCTCTGCCTTTGTTTCCAGGAGTGATGTAGGTCATGTAAATATCTACCCTTCTGAACACAGGATGTATTTATTTTTCACATTGATTTCAGGAGTATCTGCTGGTGTGTGTTCAGGGTTTTTTGTTGATTTTTGTCGGGGCTTTTTTTGTTGTTTGGTTTTGGGGTTTTTGTTTGCTTGGGGTTTTTTTCTTTGGCTTTTTTTGTTTCCCTCTCTAGTAAGGAGTTAGTTTTCAAAGTATTCTTGTGGGTTTTTCTTTTCTAAAATCTGCTGAGATCTAAAGGCTTAACTTCTTTCATGCTATGAGCTCAGTTGTTTCTTTGCCTTTGTGTAATGTGCTCTGAATTGTATGTTCAGGTGCAGTTTAGGAGTACATTGATGTATGGCAGTAGTATTGTGTTTAAAGTATAAAGCCAGATTGTATAATACAAGATTCAGATCTATATTTGTCTTCCAGAATAATTTAAAAGTTTGTCTGTGTAGAATGTTATCCTTAAATTTCTGTTTACAAGCTGTAATCCTTTTTACTCTTACATTTCTTTTAGATTAGCTCTGTTGTGGTACCACACAGTGGTTCGTCCCTTTTTTGCCCTTGATGGCAGCGATAACAAGGCAGGATTGAAGGAGGCAAAAGAAATTCTTGCCAAAAAAGAATCTGCATATCCAAATTCTTCTCTGTTCATGTTCTTCAAGGGAAGGATACAGCGATTAGAGGTATTGCACATTTTCATCCTTTAGACTGATTTTTTCCTCCTGATCGTTCCTTACATTTTTCTGATGTGAATGAACTGTGCAAGCTTCAGCAGATTGTGACTAAAGATGCAGGTACATGGGAAGATAAGAAAGATTGGATTAAGTCCTTTCTAGTTTCAAGTTCACATGCAGACCTTGCTCTCCCACTGCATCTATCTGAATTAACGACATTTTGAAATTATTTTTCAGCTTCTTGATACTTCTGCAACTCTGTGCTAAAGGAAGTGCATTTGGCCACTCAGATTTCTTGAGCTATTTCAGTTTTGCTTGTCAAGCTAAAATTGAGTATTATCTGCTGAGTACATAGTATTTATCTTCCTCTCTGTTTTATGCATTGTTTGTATACAGCTAATTCTCTGCAGCAGTTTCCCTTCAATAACTACTTTGCTTTTCAGAGGTCACACCAGGATGTTTTCTGTTACTAAGGGTGAGCTTTGACCTGAGCAGAAATGTATTCACTGAGATGTGTTTGTGAATGCTATTGCAAGGCATTATTCAAACATGGCAGCAGCTTTGTGGATTTTGGCAGAATTATTCTCTAAGAATCCGTTTGAAGTACTACTCAACTCCTAGCTGCTGCTTTTATCAGACCAGAATATTTTCTGAGCAATTACATGAACCAGAAAACCTAACACAAAAGCAGAAGCCCAGAATGTTCAAACCCTTCATGTCAACATTATAATTACAAGAGCTAATTGAGATGTTGATATTGGTGTTCGTTTTTTGCTGGATTTGCAGCTAAGTCTTTCAGATGTAGCTCAATATTTTCAGAGGTAGTAACAGAGCAGAGGAACAGGCTTCAGTGCCCTTTCAGATTTGCAGGCATATTTCCTGCATGGGATTTGAATGTTGTTTTTCTTTTTTGCTATCTTTTTGAAAGCAGTGGTGCATTTTGGGAATTATATTCTCACAGGCAAGTTGTCGCTCTTGGGAAAGTATTGCTGTTGCCTGAGAGACCTTAGTGGGTTTAATTCATTTATATGCCTATTCCATTCTTATGGTAAAAATCTTTTTTTTGGGGAATAACTACACAATGAATTCAGGGTATAACTTGGTATTTTAATGTAACAAGGAATAAAAGATGATTTTTCTGACTTTCAGGGCAAATTACAGCAAACGTCTAAACATAAGTTGTTAATAAATTAAGTGTATGTGTAAAGAAAGAGGATGTATTTGGGATAAGTGTCAGTTTTGTGTGGTCAGTCCCTTTCTGGAGAACTGTAGTATTTCAAATGAGAGTTGTTTAAATGTAATCTTACTGCATTATTTAATGCACAGTTACTGTATGGAGATAGTGAAGTTTAGCTCCACGCGAATGGAGACACTGTGGCCATGTTAACTAAGTTAGTTAACTCAGGCAGGCAGAATGCTGTGCATTATGCTATGTAGCCATGCCCTTAGTCAGCAGAAATGTCCCTTTGCTATTCATGTGTGTGTTTTCATGAGAGCTTTTCCATTCAGCAGCCTCTTCCCCTTCCCCCATCATTTCTTTGGTCCAAGTGGTGCTCAGTCACGGAGGTTTTGCTGTGTCCGAATGTTCCAGTTTAAGTCTTGCGCTCTTCTGGATTTTAGTAGAACTTTTCCAGCTTAATTTGCTTAAATGCTGTTGGCATAATAGTGAAGGAAGGAATGAATGTGACTGGTGGCAATGGCATGGGGAGCTGCACTGAGTTTCTCCACAACACACTTGTGGTTACATGACCTGAATTTGGGCATTGGTCTTACAAGCATCCACTGCATATTAGTGTGTCCAGCAGTGACTGTGTCCCCTGTGAGGAGGCACTGGTGAGCCCTCACCTCAAGTAGTCTCCAGTCCTGGGCCCCTCAGTTCGAGGCAGACATTGAGGTTGTTGGTGTGTCCAAAGAAGGGCAGCACAACTGGTGAAGACTCTGGAGCAAGAGTCTTTGGGGAGGGCAGCTGAGGGAGCTGGGATTGTTTAGTCTGGAGTAGGGAAGGCTCAGGGGTGACCTTATCACTCTGTACAACTAGGCAGTTGGAGGCTGTAGCCAGCTGGGGATTGATCCTTTTTCCCAGGCAGTGAGCGATAGGACAAGGGACATGGCCTCAAGTGAACTAGGAGAGGTTCAAGTGGGAGATCAGGAGTAATTTATTCACAGAAGGGGCTGTTTAGCATTGGAACAAACTGTGCAGAGAGGTGGTAGGATCACTGTCCCTGAAGGTATTCAAGAAATGACTGGATGTGGTTCTCAGTGCTGTGGTTTAGTTGACAAGGTGGTGATTGGTCAGAGGTTGGGCTGATCTTGGAGGTCTCTTTAAACCTAAACAATTCTGTGATTCTGAACCAGAAGTGCACAGTAACTCTGACATTACCGGCTAATTTGCTGAGTTGTAATTTCCTCCTTATTTCTAAGGTGGGTGAGGAGAGCTCCTGCAAAGTCTAGGAAGTGCTGATTTGGTCTTGCTTGAAACTGTTAGTGCACAGTTAGGTTTAAATTCTTTTCAGTGGGCTTGGGATATAATTCTAGGTGGCTTACCAGAATTGTATTTTAAACTATACACACTTAAAAGTATACCTTGAGCTGAAGCTTATATACTTTATAGAGTCCTTCTTTTACATCTTTTAACAGTTCTGTGACACAGTATTATAGTACAGATGGATAAAAGGCCCCTTCTGATGTTACTCAGAAGACCTTGTGTGTTTCATTTGTGGTTGTGGGGTTTGTATTTAGGGCCTGCTAGTACTCAGTCCATCGAATTTTTTCTTGTGATCCTGCATACATTTTTTGTAGCCTTCAGCTGATGGTATATTCAGCTTCCATTAGGAAGCCTTCATACTGTATGTGTCTTTTCTTTTCTATGGAAAAAAAACAGTAAGGAGCACAGTTCAGCCCATGGACCCTTGGAGACAGGGAAACTGTTCAAAAGGCAGAAGCAGCAATTCAGGACTGGACAGTGAGACACAAATCTGACAAAGGAGAAAATTGCCAAGGAAGGCAGTCAAGGAGAAAGCACTGTCTCTGTGAAACCTTCCTGTCTATAAAAGACAAATGAACAGCATGGGACTGAATAATGCTTTGTGCCCCAAAAAACATGAATGGATATTAGTCAGTAAAACCCTTAGCAGACTTCAGTTTTTGAAGAAGCAGCCTTACAGGTGTGATAAATGTGGAGCAGATTATCTTTCAGCTTTTTTTCCCCAGATTCACATTTTTGAGAGAAAAGTCTGAAAGCATTTGGAGACTTTTGAATTGGGCAAGTTAAGGGAAAGGAAAGGAAGATCCTGAAAAGACTGGAATGAAAGTGCCCCAGAAAGTTAAAGGTTGCATTCCTAGGTTGATGAAATGTCTCTTTTCTTTACAAAGAGTAGGTTAAGAGACTGTGTATTAGAAATAGTATTTTTCCTGACTTTGGCATAATTTACTAAGGCTGCTTTTATGGACATTTCTGTGCTTGATTTGTGATTATGTGGCACATATTCCAGCCTCAAAAAATATATATAATATATAAACAACAGGAAATCTCTGGCTGCAAAACTGCAAAAAAACCCCTCAGGTTCTGAGGCTTGATTCACATTTTCCATTGGGGTAGGTGTAGGTAAATAGTCTGAAGGAAAAAGTACCAAATACTCCAGGTGACAGGCAGAGCACCAGTGGTACTTTCAGGTGTGCTAAAGTTTGGTTGATGAGCAGGCTGCAGAAAATGTGCAGTGGTACTTAAATGTAATGCCTACAAGCACCTCTTGCTTTTTACTTACCTTTTGTAGATATTGTGTCAGCACCATCATTCTTATTTAGGGGTGGGAGGGTATGGTACAGAAAAGCAGACTAAGGACAAGAGTAATAACAAGCATTGAGAAGTCTTAAATGAACTTTCTGGAGGAAAATCACAGTAGTGTCTAAAGTAAAAAAAATTGCAGAGCATGCATAATGTCAAGGTTTATTTTCAGGAATTGTGCTGACTTTTCTAGTTACTTGTTCCTATAAAATACAAATATCCTAATTTTATTCTAGTTTGATTTTGTGACTTGTCTAAGGAAAAATAGGTTTTAATGTGTTAAGGAATAGAAAATACAGGCTTTGAAACATCCATATAATGTCCTCTGGTGTAAATTGTTAGCTTTTAGAAGTTGGTTTTTAATTTTTCCCTATTTCTGAGCATGACTTCTTAAAAGCTTTATGAATTCAGAGTGGTGATTGAGAATGGAGAAGGAAAGGGTCCTGAGATTTCAGAACAGCTCTGGGAAATGCATGCTGTCTTGGGAAGCCAAATTGTCTTGGTAAGCTCTATAGATGCTTAGTTGTTGGGGTGCTTTTAGTTTTAATCTGAAGTCCAGAAATGTAAGACTAGGCTTCTTCTCACATTAGATTTATTAGTCCTCTTTATGGTCTTGTAGTTCTATATTTTATGGGTTAGTCTTTTTTTAATTTGTATTATGTCCAAAAGAGATGTCAGTGATACCTATTGAAGGAAATGCAAGTGTGTGTATATATCTTTATAAATCTCAAGAGCATCAATTTCAGGTGCAGCCAGGATGTTACACTTGCCAACTCTTAGGATGTTGTAATTATTTTTGTTTGTTCTTTTAAGCAGTAAACAGAAAGTAATTAATTTAAGAATTAACACCAAGAGTAGTAATTCATATTCCAGGATGTTGCTGCCATCCCTGGAGATGATTGAAACTTTAATTATTAATGAATGTCTGAAACATACTTGAATGAGCTTGATGCTGAAGGAGAACTTAGGCGGATGTCAAAACACGTGAGAGATTCAGAGAGTTAGAGAGGTGGGTTATAGAAAATTTGAATATTCAACAAACTGGACTTGTATATTGCAAGGTGGCCCCAGACAGGGGTACAGCATTGCAGACAGTGAGTTGATTGCCAGTAGTCATTGTATGGAATAAGTATTTTCTATTTCAGAATGGTTAGGGCTTTAGAAGGCAGTGTATCTTTGAAAAGAACTAAACATTTAGATTTTTTTTTTCTTTTTTGTCATTTTCCTCAGAAGTGTTGAAGACACATTCAAAAGCAGAGCTTTTGAATTCCTAGCCCAGAAATAAAGTTCTAAACTGATGTTCTTGTATTTTATCTTTTCGCTAAGACTGGGTCCATAGCAGTTACTTTCTGGGAAGGTGTGTTGGGGTGGTGCAGTGTCAGTGGAGTCGTGTAGTGCAGAGAATGTGCTGGCACAGGAGTGAACAAAGTGCACCTGGCTCAGGCTCCCTAACAATTCTGAGAGCAAATACAACTCACCTGTCTTTCTGTGTTGTATATTCTTCTGCCTTGCCAACAAGCATCTAATTTCAATCACTGTTGTGCTTTCCAAGTGTACAGTGTTTGTATTGATACAGCTGTGGCTCCCTGTGCAGGCAGTTGTGTTGTCTTGATGCAATGTGTATTATTTACAGTTAAATCATTCCTTAGCAACTAAACCAGTTTTCCTTGATGAGATAAAGGAGAAAACCTAATACAATCATTTCAGAGCTTTGTGTGTGCCTGGTCTTAAGCTACAATGCTCCAGATTTTTGTAGGAATTTTTGAATTCAGTTATGTTGGCATAGATGGTGAGTTTGCATTTTCAATGGTTTCTTTTGCTCACATGCTTAGTCAGCAGAGAGGGGCTTAAAAATTCTTCTGTTGTAAATTACAATAAACGTATGTGATAAATACAGGAACAGTATTAAAGCTGGTATAGGCTCTGTTGGAATATATAGTATGTTTAATTAAATACTGATTTTCATTCCACCCCATAATGATTGAGAGGGAGAAGTCCCACCCCAGACTGGGAAAACCAGGTAGTGAAAAGAACTATCATTCTAGTTCTTAGAAAAATGTCAGCTCTTTTTACTAAGTTGTTGTTAGCTAATGATTTTTTCAAAATGCTTTTTCTCTCATATGCTTTATCTTCTTACATGCCATGCAGCATTTATAAATTCTCTATTAATTGTTGCTTGAAGGGGTTTTTGAGGCATATGGGAAGAGGTGAAAAGTTCACAATAAATGAAATCAAATACTAAAGGTATCCTCTTGTGCAGAAAGCTAAACTTCATTAGCAGATGCTAAAAATATGATTTTTAAAGGTGGGATGACTAGTTAAAGTAGAAGTGAGATTGCTTAAAAGCTTACTGCACAAACTCAATGAATTTTGGACTTAATAGCACATAGGAGGAATATAGTCACTGATTTTAAAGGTTGAAGGTGGAGACCTGATCTGACCTGGCTGCTATTACACTATTAAACTCCTCTAATCTAGTTTTTATTAACTACCTATTAGAAGAAATACGAATTTTTCTTTTTTCATATTAAATTATCCAACAAATTTTAAATCTCAGGTGTCTGAATTTTTTCTTTTTCTTTCACCTTTGTTAGTGTCAAATTAATAGTGCCTTGACCTCATTTCATACTGCTTTGGAACTTGCAACAGACCAAAGGGAGATTCAGCACGTCTGCTTATATGAAATAGGTATGTTGAATGTGTTTACACCATAAATGGCTCACTTTCAAGTTTTCATTGGCAGCTTCAGTAAACAAACTGGAGACTTCTTACTAGGATTTTAAAAAAAGGTTTTAGATTACTGGCCTATGTCTTGGGTAAATTATGGTTTACTGAATTCTACTTGTTTAGACAAGTAGAATTCAGCACTTTTTCATAATAAAATTATCTGCAAGTACAAGGTGATGCAAAATCAAAGAGTAGACTGTGGAATCAAGGGCAAACTGTTGGCCTACTGAGTATGATTTAAAATTAGAAATAAATTCATCTGACTTGTCTATGGATTCATCATTTCTGTGCCAAAAACTAATTGGTTTTGAGGCTTCAGAGTTCACAGTGTCTGTATTTCTTGTTCATTTCCTTCTGTCAATAGCAGGATATGATTAATTTGCATACAAGTCTTTATAGTGGAGAAGATAGGTTGCTTCAAGCTTTAAATGGGATCTTGTCACAGTTGAAAATAATAATGGAAAAAGTAGTAGCTGTCTAAGTTTCAACATTCTACAAAATGTAGTATTTAAATTTTCAAAATTAGAGCTTTTGGTATATATTTTTGTTCCTGCTCTGAAATGTGGATTCTTTATTTCCTATGGAATCTTCTAATTCAAAATGTCCCAGTAAATTTAAATTAGATTTTAAATGCATGTCATTTGTTTTTGTTTTTAATTTTTCAGTTACTTTTGTGGTTGTTAAACGTGCTCCAGCTCTCATAACAAAACAAACACAACAGAACTGTGTGTTTCAATCATGTTGACACTGAGTTTGAGTTACTGTACTTCCCCTGAAGTTAAATCCTTGTTGCTTTTAGGTTGGTGCAGCATGATAGAGATGAACTTCAAGGACGCCTTTGAATCCTTTGAAAGGCTTAAAAATGAATCCAGGTGGTCCCAGTGCTACTATGCTTATTTAACAGCAGGTGAGTGAATCCAGGCTGTTGGGGAAATGGTAAGTCAGTGATGTGGTAAGGTTCTGGCACTGTTTTCTCTTGGGAAACTTGCTGGTGCATGTAGTGCCTTGCACACTGCCTGCTGCACATGCAGCTTTGTGCCAGGCTTGACTTGGACAATTGTGTTTGTTTCCATAATGAACACCTGCATGCTCATACATGTACCTGCCTGTGTGTACACCCCTCTCCATGCTGATAGAATTATTACCACTTCACAAGCTTGGTGGCATTGCTTCCTTTAATGGATGTAAAAAGTAGTACTGAATTTTAATGAGCAGAGAGGGTACCTGGGGGAGCTGCTCAAATCTTCAGTCTAGATAACTTTTTGGAAGTGAGTATGTGGAGATTTTTCTCTGTGACAATATGATATCTCATCCTAATTTTTCCTGTTTCATATCCTGGTACTGTTAATGTATTTTTGTTTCTGTTAATGTATTTTTGTTTCTGTATTCTTGCAGTCTGTCAGGGAGCCACTGGTGATGTCAATGGTGCTCAGAATGTGTTCAAGGAAGTTCAGAAGCTTTTCAAGAGAAAAAACAATCAGATTGAACAATTTTCAGTGAAAAAGGTTAGTTTTTGCATAGGCTGACTTTGTTTTAGTACACTGATGACAGTTCAGTTTTTAGTTCAGTATTTTCTTTAGCAGGATGCATCTCTTTTCTGCTGTCCTGCTTCTGTAGAATTTGTGGGAAGGAACAGTGTGGAAAAATAGTAGTGTCATTTGAAGGACCTAACAAAGGAAGTGTGAATTAGCTATTCACTCTACAAGCAAAGTAATTATTACAGATAAAAATACATGATACTGTAGTTGCTTCGTAATTTTCCTTCTGGCTTTGCCTTCCTTACTCCTTTTTGTCTTGTCTTGTTTGTGAAAGCCTTAGTTGTTTTTGAGAGCTAGGAGGTGTCAAGGAAATAGCTCTCAACTGGTGATTTTGCAGATGGTACTGTCTCAGCATCCAGTCAGTTTGTGTTGGGACTGTGAAATACAGTAAAACCCAGTCAGGCTGCATACAAGGAGGTTTTAATGTTGATGAATATGTAAGCTCTTAAATTAGTTGCAAGATTTTAATTTTCAGTCATAAAATTTTTAGGCAAAGTTACCGCTGACTTTATTTTCATAAAATTGTTGCGTGACTTTATAAAACAGTTAAAATTAGTGTTTGTGATATATTGTTTGTAAATATCATGTTCCCTCTAAAGAAAAAAATTACGGATCTCCCTTCCTTCTTTCTTGCACTTTGCAGGCAGATAGATTTAGGAAACAAATGCCAACCAAAGAGCTCTGTGTCCTGGCATCCATTGAAGTGTTATACTTATGGAAAGCCCTTCCAAACTGTTCCCTCTCGAACTTACAGCATATGAGTCAAGGTATATATGGCTCCTTGATTTATTTATTTACATTTTAAAATGAGATGTATGATTTTGTGCTGTTGTGTGGAGTAGCTAATTGCAGTAGCATGGTCATTTTAACTTGTGTGAATGTGTCATAGCAAAATACAGGTGAGTAACAAAAGAATAGTGACCCATTATGATTCTGCCTAATGCTTCATTTTTACAAGCTTTTGGGAAAAGTTGTAACTGCCTGGTGCATATAGCTGTTTGTTAATAATTTTTTGAAATGAAACAGTAGCATGATAGTTACTGTTCCAAGTCACTAAACAAAATGTAACTCATTTAAACCTAGCAACAAAATAGAAAAAAATTAAAACAATGTATTCATTCCTGCATGTCAGTTTTCTTCTAAGAGGAAATAGTTAGCTTATGAGGTATCTATGACATGATGGGTATTCTGTTTGTCCTGGGCCCTTCTTAGTGGTGAGTGGTTGCCTCTTCCTTAGTCTCTGGCTGACTTTGGGTGTCTGCCATGTGAAGCTTATTGTAGCAGTGTATATCATGAAGTGTTCAGTGCTTCTTACTCCATCCAGCAATCACTCTTGTTGGCATTCTGCAAACAGTTTCAAGCTGGTTGAAGAGAAGCTCAACATGACCTGCATTGGCAGCCCATTGGCTGCATCCTGGGCTGCATCAAAAGGAGTGTGGCCAGCAGGTCCAGGAAGGTGATTCTGCCCCTCTGCTCTGGTGAGATCCTACCTGGAGTGCTGTGTCCAGCTCTGGGGTGCTCAGCCCCAGAAAGACGTGGACTTGTTGGAGTGGGTCCAGAGGAGGGACACACAGATTATCAGAGGGCTGGAGTACCTCTCCTATGAGGTCAGGCTGAGAGGGTTTGGGATGTTCAGCCTAGAGAAGAGCAGCCTTCAGGCAGTCCTTAGAGAACCTTTCAGTTCTTAAAGGAGACCTACAGGAGCTGGGGAGGGACTTTTTGCAAGGGCAGGGAGTGGCAGAACATGAGGGAATGGCTTTAAACAGAAAGAAGGCAGATTTAAATTAGATATTAAGAAGAAATTACTGTGAGGGTGGTGAGGCACTGGAGCAGATTGCCCAGGGAATCTGTGGCTGTCCCATCCCTGTGAGTGTTCCAGGCTCCACAAGGCTCTGTGTAACCTGCTCCAGTGAAAGATGTCCCTGCCTATGGCAGCGGGCTGGAACTGGATGATCTTTAAGTTACCTTCCAACCCAAACCATTCTAAATTCCTCTGATTATTACTTGCTCATTTAGAAAATAAATCTAAAATTGTCTGCCACGGCTTGCCTTTTTTTTTTTTTTTTTTTTTTTGTAATCGTGGAATTTTGGGGATATACACAATTTTCACGTTATGCTAGAAAACTCCAGTCTTGAAGTCAAGAGTCAGGACTAGTTGGGGTGTTCATTCCAGTTTGAATTTGAGATAACTTGTCCATTTAAATTGCGTGATGGCAGTGGGTTATAGTCAGATTCCTAGTTGTCTAGTCACAAAGGTAATGGTAGGCTTCAAAATCAGATTTACTTACATCAAAATAAATTTAAGGGTTTTTTTTTGTTTGCTGTCATTTGCCTTCAGAGTGGTCAGCTTTAGAGGGTGTAAGGAGTTTGTATTCTCTCCTGCACACTCAGAGGCAGTGTAGGTCTCCCTTGTGTAAGCTTCCAGTCAGTGGTTCACATTTTAATGTGAAGTAGCAGTATGGCTTCAAATTCAGAGATACATTGCTTGTGAGTTTGACACTGACAAATATGTCTGCATCAGCCGTCCCTGTTTGAAAATTTTCTGTACAGTGAATGTTATTTCTGCACCTTATGTGTATTTCAGAAACATGAATAATAGGTTTTTTCCCACATTTGTTTCCTCTTGTCATGAACAATTGGATTGTAATTTGTTGGGGTGGATTTCCAGGCTTTTCTTCAGGGCTAGAACTCAAAGGAATTAATTTGCATCCACTTGTATCTCTGTAAGTAAAATGCCAAATAACTTGAGACTTGTAATCCACACAAGAACTGACAATGCAAATACTTCATAAAGCCACCTTATAGTTATCCATAGGTGGCTTCTTAGGGTTGTGTATTATCTGTGTTGTGAATGGAGAGCTGGTTAAGATCTGGCAGGGTTTATACTTTGAGGCAGAATGTTTAAGGAGCTGCACTGCTCCAGACACAGCAGTTAAGAGATGAAAAGCCCTGTACTCTCTCCTTCCTGGAGGTGCTGGTGTGGGCAAGTGCAAATCGCTCCTCATGGAACTCGCCTTGATTTAGCAGAGCTGGCACTGATAAGCTTGATCAAAATGGAGTCTGATTCATTTAGAAATGGTTCCATGCATTGTGATTCAGTTTTTCCTGGAAACAGAGCACTACTCAGCTGAGGCACAGTCTGTCCCCAGATTGTGGACCAGCTAAGGTCTGGCAAATTAACCTTATCCTCCCATCATCACTGAGATTTGTGATGCCAAAACACTCTAGGCTGGGTTCTTGACTCCAGTGCAAATTTTTGTGCATCTGTCACTTGGCATCAGTTTAGAAAAACTCAGGTTTGTTTGAATTGCTTGCTCCTTCTAACTTGGACTGTGTATTTTTCTTTCAATATGTGACTAACCACTGTCCTGTAACACCAGAATGAGATGATTGTTTTTTAAGTTTACCTTTTAGTGGATATTTCAAAGACCAGTAGAGATCAGTCCTCCTCTTGTGAGGAGAACACATCAACTGCCTTTGACTTCAATCCATTCATTCCTGTTAGGAACTACTCTCATGAGTGACAGATTTCTTTATAAGGTTCATACAGAATGGGTTGTATTTAAAAGAAAATACAACTACTTGTCTTTCTATTGATGTTACTAGCATCTGCTTTTTCTGGCAAAATTTAAATACCAGACTAAAAGACAATGTAAATCACAGTTATTGTCTAAGAAAGTATTTCAAACCACCTTGTTTACTGGAATCTTTTCATTAAGCTTGTCATGATGTGGATGATTCATCGGCTGCTGGTTTGAGGAATTTACTTCTTGGTGCCATACACAAATGTTTAGGAAATTCTGAAGATGCTGTTCAGGTAAGTAGATAAATGATAATTTCCTCCATTATTCCTATAATTTATGAACTGTCCTTTTAAAAACAGTGAATACTTTTGAGTAAGAGTGTTAAGCAAGTCATTAGTTTTTCAGTGCCATTGATCATTCTGGTTTGTGAATTCTAACAGAGTTTCTTTTAAAATCTTCTGATTTAACATGTCTTCATTATATCCTGTGCTGTGAAAGTAATTGGCTTTGTTGAATGAACATGGCAGTAGAGTGGTTTGTAGTAGCAAGAGTTAAGGGGAAGCTGGGAAGAATAAGAGAAAAGTTTTTGCTCTGCTAGATGTACTTTGTCCATCAAAGAAAATGAATTTTTTTTAAAAGTATCTTGGAGATTAACTTTTTGAAGGCACAGCTTTGCTGCTTCTTCTCTGGACATGTTAGAGAGAGGAGTTTGATTATTAGCACATACAAAGAATAATTTTGCCACCACTCCAGGTTTTGATCTGTAGGTACAACTCTCCTTTTTCCTCCCCAGAACAGAATGTTATTCATATAAGTAGCAAGATGTTGGCTTTAAATCCTCCTTCCCCCTGCCTCATTTCTCTCTCACATACCTTAAATAATCTGGGTACTTCATCTTTGATGTCACAGTTTCTTGTTAAAGCTAGTATTTTTTTCACTATGAAATTGGAAAACTCTTGAATCAGTCACTATAATACTTGGTAAAAATCCAAACTAATAATTTTGTCTTGATACAGTAGTGCTGTAAGAATCTAAACCATTGTACATTTTAAATATATTCTCATTTTAGCTTTGGCTAATTCCTACAGATTAAAGTTGAATGGTGCTACTGTATTGTTTGGAAGTAATGACCAGTCAATTTTAATGTACCTCTGCAGTCCTTGGTTTCTTTTTTTCCTTTCATTTTTACAGTACTTTCAGCGAGCTGCTAAAGATGAACTCTGCCGTCAAGGCAACTTGTACGTCCAGCCATATGCTTGCTATGAACTTGGCTGTATCCTGTTGGACAATCCAGAGGTAAAAGCATGACCTGTTTTTACACTTACAAAAGCTGTGGAAGGGGTCAGCATATCACCATGCAAAGAATGGAACAAAGTTTGTAGGTGACTGTGCATATGAAGTTTTAAAAATTTGTTTTATACCTACCATAAAGAAACCTACAACTTTGTGAGGGATGGGGATTCAATCCAAGAAATGGAATGTGTTTTAGGTCACAATGTCTTAGTTTTTTAATATTGAGAGTGTTCCTGGTGCTGGTGGCAACAAAGGCCTCACCAGAAGGCCTTGGGTAGGCAGAGCTTTCTTGTCTGCTGCTGATATTTAGTGTGGTAGATGCCTAGAGTCCTTTTCTTGCCTATTTAATATCCTGTTGGGTGCCATTCAAAGTTCACCTGTACTTATCCTCTCCAAATAGAATTTGATGCCTTCCTAAAATAGCAAGTGGTTTTTTAAGTAATTTAAATTCCATTAAAGCTGTTTGTGTGGGCATTTTGACTTCCACCCTGAGTAGTGAGGGTTTTGTTCTTCAGGATGTGGAAGAAAATAATCCACCTAGCTTTCAGATTGCCCAAATGGCTTGGCTGGCAGTACATTTAATTGTTCAGGTCTTTGCACATACCCTACCTCAGAGAATCTTAAACCAGAGCAGCTTGTGCAGCACTCTTGGTGCCATTTCTCTTCTCAAATGTGTAACCCCAGTCCTTGGAGTTTATGCCACCTTGTGTTGTTAATCAGATGGCAGGTTAGGGGGATGTGGTCACAGGGTAATCACTTGAACCCCCCATTCACTGTGTGTGGTGTATGAAGTAGTGAGCTGATAGTATCTCATGTTCTTCAGATTCTGTTTCCAGTTGGTTTTGCTGTTGTCACATTTAGTTAAGAGTTGAGCCTTCCCCTTAAAGGGGGAAGGAGAGGAAAATCTTTCAATAAAAACAATTTTCATAACAAAGGACAGAACTAGAAACTAGAAATTGCTTTTAAAACTAATTTTCTTTTTGAAAACCCTGCTGCCCTAAGACTTAGAGCTGGGCTTCAAAGCCTGGAAGGAAGGTCTGAGCTCCATAACAGTTCCTGCTGCCTTTCTTTCCACGTTCATGTTTCAATTTGATCAGGTCAAGTGTCTCTAAAAAAAACCCTAAAAAATGTGGGTAGTGAAGGCATGTTAAGATTTGAAGAACATGAGAGCAGTCCTTCCTTCTTCCTGCCTTACACACAGTGTGTGCACACAGTAGCTGAATATGCCCCATGCAGGGTGTTTGAGGGCTGAACCAGCCTCAGCTGGAGGAGCTGTGGTAGCATTTAGTGTATGAAGGATGTGGAGGAGACTCCCTCTTGTGGCACTCAGAAAATGAGGAGGTAAATGATGCTTGGCTTCAACAAAGTGGGATGGGGTAGAGAAAAGCAAGAGCTAGAACTAGAGGTGAATGGTTCCTGTTTACACAAAATTTCATTTAGTAGCTGGGGTGTTGTGCTAGAGCTCCATAATGGTTAAGAAAGAGAAGGGAATAGGATTTTGTAGTTTGTGTAATTTCACATTTTCTGTAGAAGACTAGAAATACATAATAGTGCTTCTCCTGGGTGCCTCATTAGTATTTCCAGTTTGCTAATTTGTGAGGGTTTTGTCTGCTCAGTACCTTTTTCAAAGGTAGAGATGCTGCTTGAGTCTCACCAGCTCATTTACGTAAAGTATTTTCTGTAACATTTGTGATGTGTCTCCAATGCAATGTTTGTATTTTTGTAGACTGTGCCAAGAGGCAAAACCTTACTGCTCCAAGCCAAGGTAAAAACTAAGGCATTTTCTAATTTAATAGTCTAAAATGAAAGGGCATTTGGGAGGTTGTGTTTTCAGGGGACTGGGGAAGGGGGGAGTGGGTGTTGAGTGGTGGTGTCCCTCACCTGTAATCCACAACTCCTGTCATGTGGATGTGCATTAATGTGCACGATACACATTTATGTGTGCTCCATAGGTATGTGCTGCTAGGTCAGCCATCACACAGAGCCCACATCACTGACAGCTCCTGCAAGTGTTAGAACCTTGATCCGTTTTTCAAGCAAGATTTGCCTACAAAACTTTTGAAAATGACAATTCTCCATTCCTTGTCTGTTCCACCTGGTTCCTGCCTTGGGCCTGTTGGGATTTTCTGGAGCTTTTGGATTAGTAGAACCCCTCAAGTGCTCTTCAACTATATGGGCTTCAATCTGCCCTCTTTACCAACTTGGAATTTCTGTAATAATTCCTTTGCTGTGGGTAATACGGGGATATTGCAACATGCAGTCGCCAGTTCATCTCTTTTCTTTGGACTCTTTTGTAACATGATTTTTTAAGCATTAATAGCAAAATTATCTGCATATCTCAAAGAGAAGGAGGCTAATAGGTGTATATTTGGGATTTTTTCCTTTTTTTTTCCCCCAGGAGGAATTTACTGGCTATGACTTTGAGAACAGATTGCACGTCCGCATACACGCAGCCTTAGCCTCTCTAAGGGAAGTGGTTCCACAGTGACCATCAGGAAGGCTTGCTATCCTTTCCCACAGTTCCTGCACTTTAGGATGAAGCAGAAGAAAGAGCTGTTGGGAAGTCCAGCTTTTCTTCTGAAAACCACTTGTGCCAGAGACACTTTCCTAGTATGGCTGAGTAAAAACATTACAATTTTAACTAAAGGTAAATCAACCAGGAAGAAGGTTAAGTGACCTTGTGTTTTTAACTCTTCATTTTTTATTTTGTTCAAACCAAGGTGAACACAATTACTTGTAACTCTGTGGGTGAGCCTAAATAAGCACATGATTTACTTCAACAACATTGGCAAGGCTGATTTTTACCTTTTAAAACAGGTCTACATCTAAAATTTGCCAGGAGGAACACTTTTGGTTTGATTAGAATAATGCAATATATGTAATTGGTTTAAATGTTGAAGTTGGAAGTGGTCAGAGTACTCCTTTTTCTCCAGGTATTAGCCAGCACACCGGAGGAGGAGGAAAACTGTTTGGCCACAAAAAGTAGATATACTAATTTTTTGTGGCTTTTGCCAGTTACCTCATGATGGCTAATGGTGAATTTAAACCTCTCACCTCTTTAAGTTCTTTATCCCTTTCCTCCCAACCCAGCTCATATTTGTGATATCAATGATGTCAATGTTTAAGTTCTTTGCTTCTGGTACATTCCAGAAAAATCCTTTAACATGCAGCTACTGCTTGGGCAGTTCTTATTTCGGCTCTTACATTCTGAATACCATATTAAGATTTTACATGTTTTTTCATTCAAGCTGCTGGATCCTTCCAGCATTGACCTTTAAAGGTATTTTAAAAACCCACAAACAAAAAAAATGACAACCCACAAAACTGCTTTAGTAATTACACCAATATTACAATATCTTCAGTCTCTGTATAGTATTTCAAGCCTGTCATGTCAAGTTATTGAAATACCTCAGAGAGCCTAAAACTTTTGTCATGACCATATAATTTTTAATACTTGGCCATCAGTGTGCTTATCTGTAGCTTTTTTTTTTACTTTTGTCCTGAATGTGTAGTATTTCCTTATGTTTTATATTCAGCTAATATTATATTCTAGGAAGGTAAATATTTTTTTAAAGACGCTTATGAATGGAAATCTGACCATAAAGTTAGTTGAATTGTGTTACTTTGCAAAGCTAAGAAAACTGGATATCCTTGGAAATAGTTATCCAAAAGCCTTATCTTTACTTTGGTCAGGTTGCCTTAAACAGTTCCTTAGCTTAAGCTTTTTTTGTTTCTTCTTACCTTTTTGTAGAGCATGTTGCCAAAGTTCTAGACTTTGCCCACCTAACCTTCATTGATTTGCTTTTGAGGTTACATCTAAAGCAAGACTGATATGGAGGAGAGAAGTAATGTCCTGTTTGGTAGGCCAAATGAAATGGTTGAGACACTTTTATTTCTCTCTAGAAAGACACAGTTCTGCTATGAAAGGCATTCCTAGAGCAGTTTAACACTTCTGTTGCAGTTCCTGAAGGAGAGGAGGAACTCTTTATAAAGCAGTTTTATTTTTGTATAATCTAGGTGTCTTACAGGTAGTACACTGGGATTTTTTTATTCCACTTTGATGGTAATACTGAGTCATAAATGGGTGTTCAACCTTATTTGGTCAATCCAAATAAATATTGACTAGAAAATGATATATTGTATATGTATATAGTGACTGCTTAGAGTTCAAATAATTATTTTAAAAATGGGCTTTAATGTACTTGAAATCTTATTTTGTCCTATCTGACTTTTAATGTTTTTCAATCAGACAGTCTGTTCTGGGTAAATAGCTGGGAATGGTGCAGCTACTGGCAAAATTCTTTTTAAATACACTCCTTAAATATGATGTGAGACTTGGCTGTTCAGGACACAAAGCACCTGCATGCAATTTGTGTTGGGATATTTAGAGTCTGCATACTTGGAGGTAGCTAGAAAATTGTAGTAAATTTACTAAAAGGCCTGTTCTCACCAGGCCAGGAGTGGGTATAGAAAGACATTATATGTTCATGTAACAGTTCAATAACTCTGTGCAAAGTGCAGCTTTCCTGTGGGCTTAGCAAATCATCACAACTGTATGTTTCTGTATTAGTTACTTTTTCCCTCCCCTCTCCTCACAGGAGACCCTCCTACACTGTATATGGCAGAATTATTTTTTATGTTAGATTGTGCCTGTGATGAGAAAAAAAACCAATGGTCTTTTGTGTAAACTAGTAAGTTTTTATACTGTGGAACTCGGAGGCATGGTCTAATAGCAATAATGGAATATGCATCTTGCTAAGTAATATATAAGGCCATCTTTACTGGGACAGGTATTTGTTGATGTTGATGCAGTTTTTATCTCAGTACAACTCATTTCAGATAACTAGAATTTTTAGATGTCACAGGGTGGCATATTTATTGTGATGTACTGTAAATGTTGTTAATTTACAGAACTTGCACTTTTATATTTCTGAGTAAAATTAAAAGAAATGTGGACATGAATTTTGTTCCTTTGCTTCTTGAGTTTGAATTCTAATTGGTAGCCTCCTGAACAAGACGATACAAAGTATTGGGAAAACTTCTGGGATGTTAAGTGACTTTGTAACAAAGTTTTCTACTCAGCAATTACCTCCAGCCATTTTTCTTCCAGTATAATTGCAGTCTCCTGGATTAGCAAGTGAGTTACTTCATATTGAGCTCAACCATAGAGTGAATGAGCTTTAAAGTACATTTTTAAGATGTCAAATTCACTTGTTCATCACTGAAGAAAAAGAACCACATAAAATTGTATTTGTTGTATTCCTACACCTTTGAGAAGTGTTTCTAATTTACTCTAAAGCAAGCACTTTAATTTCTCTGACTTTGAATGTGTGTTTCATACTCTAGTTATGCTTTATTCCTAAATAAAATTCCCCAAATGCTGTACTCAATTGCTTTTCAGTTTGCAACAATGTGATTGCCTTTTTAACAAATGATTGTACTTGTGTTTAAGAACTGCTGTGTACCTGCTGAAGTCTGAGCAGGTGTTAGGTTGATGTAGGCCTGATCAAACCTTGCAGTGGGGTGGAAGCAGAGTATGGCACTCAGCTCCCCTTTCCAGCAGTCATTATGGAACACCAACAGTGGCAGAAAAAACTTTCATTACAAGTTATGCAATCCCAAACAAATATTGTTAAAGCTAATCTTGAGTAAATTTATGTTTATCTTTTTATTTTAAGTTGGGAAGCCGGTGGCATCTGTCAGAAACTTTGCAGGCAGCCTAGAGCACAAAGGAAAAGTGAAATTTAGGAGTAATAGACTTGTTCAAGTGTATTACTTCACAAAAGTGTGCCATTGTTAGGAGATGGTGAAAAGTGTTCCTGCTCACCTGGCCTCTTCCCCACCCATTTCCTACCACACAGAAATTCAATTTGAGGCAACTTTTCCAGAATTAAATGCTGAATTGTTTCTATATCTGATTACTTTTTTGATGTGCGTTTGGACCCCACAGCTGGACTCACCACAGGTTATCAGGGTAGGTACATATTAGTTGCAACTGTTATATTTCTTCCCTGCCTTTGCTCAGAACCCCTTTGCACAATAGTCCAAGATCTCCACAATCTACTGAACCCCCTGTGTTTTTACCACCAGTGAGAGTCAGCCATGGGGACTTCATGTGCAGCTGTCTTAATGTTAGCCCTAATTTTTCCATTGCTGGTTTTTCCAAAATGCTGCTTGTCTTTTGATGTCACCTATTCCATGATGGTGTTCCAGTCAAGTACTCTGTTAAGCTCAGCAGGACTGGCTGTTGGTCAGTGTTCTTCAGGCATTTCTGGCAAGCTTACCTAGAGGAGATGCCCAGGTGGGAGAAGGGAAGAGATTAAAAGGAAAAAAATTACTTGTTTGACTTGAGGATTTGAGAAGGAAGGGAGAAAGAGATTGTCAGAATTTGCCTAGCAAAGTAATTTTTGTAATAATGACCTCCCAGTCTTTCACTAAAAGCAATATGTTTATTATATTGAGAAAAGGTAGTTGTACTGCTGGGACATAGACTTCTTCCCAGTTAATGAATGACCTGATCCCTTTTCTGGTAGAAAAATAAAGCTTATCTGGGACCTTGATTTGCTGAACTTCTGCCCAGGCTCTTAGATTTCAACCTTGTCTGGAAGCTGTTACTTTTGCAAAGGGGCAAAAGGTACAAGGCAATGACCTCAGCTGGGCAGGCTGCTCATGGGCTGACAGGCCCTTCCCTATGGGGCCAAAGGGTGATATGTGTTAGTAAAGTACCTGGTACATTGCTCTTGATGGCTTCCAGAACCAGCATTTAAGTCCCAGCACAGTGAATTAGTTTCCAGACATATTTTTTCCTGTAGCTGCTCTTTAGTTTCAGACACACACAATTTTATGTTAGGTTAGTTATGTTAGGTCCTGCAGCCTTTTCAAATATTTATGGAGGTTTATGTTTCAGTTCTGTCACCTCTGGTAATACCTTTTTTCTGTGGTTTATGATATCTGTACTTAAGCATCTTTGAAGCTTTTGCTGTGCAGAGCTTTGCTGACCTTGAGTTCTGAAAGTTTTCCAGAGAAGCAAATGTGCAAGTTCTCCTCTGCTCTGTATTCACTGGGGATGGTTTTGAAGTAATCATGGCTACCTTTCCACTCAGGTATGTGTAATACCTTTATCAAGGCATGCTGCTTCCATGTGCTCTCAGTACAGAAATCTAGACTTTGGATTGCTCTCCCTACTCCAAAAAAGATTCATTTTCCACTTCTCTCATATATATATTCTTGAAAGATTTTTTCTATAGGAAGCTCTTCTTCCTAGTTTCACGAGTCATAAAATACAAAAATTTAACATTTTAAATATTATCATCTGTGTTGTCACTCTCCAGGACTGAAAAGATAATGTGAGAAGTTTTCTTGAGAAATTACTAAGGATTCAAGAAGCATTTTGTGGTGAGTATACATTAACATACTTTCCTGTGAATGAACTTGAAAGCCATTCAAAATTAGCACAGTTCTGCTGCAAGTATGTTACTTTTAAAAAGAAGCTGTTACAGATTTTCTAAATGCTTTAGCACCAGTGAGTTTTAAATCTTCCCTACTGCCGGAGTTCCCCTCAGGTTTGTGTAGAGATGCAGACATCCAAGAATGCAAGAGCAGGTAGACAGATGATGGTTTTCCATCTGTAATGAAGGCTGATCTGCAGCAATGTTTGTGGTTAAAGTTTTTATCCCTCAGGAGACTCCTGATCATGCCTTGCCCCTGTGATCTTTCTGTCTTTACAATCCTCCAAAATACAGTGGTAACCTTGAAAGTACAGCACTACACAGTGACCTTTCTTGTGCTTGTTGTATGGGAACAGAAAATGATCTTTTGTGTACCTACTAATAATGTGTGCTGGGAAGCAAATGTCACCTGCCCTCATCACCTGGGCAGGTGAGGTTTGTTTCAGGGTTTGCCCTTGCAATCATAAGATTCTGCAGTACAAACAAAGCCTTTATGAAGGAATAACCTGGTTCCTCTTGGGTGTGGCTGAAGAAGTTACAGTCTCCAGCTGTGTCCTCTGAGCCCCTGCCCGAGGCCACTAAGGAACATTGCTGCTCGAGTGCTGTATTTTGCAGTTTGTTCAAATCCCTTGGGTTTTGTATGGCTGTAAGCAAGGGATGGTCTGTGCACTCAGCCCTTCACCACAGAGGGGTGAGATGTGGCTGCAGCCTTTCTGCTTTCTGCAAGTTGCAGCATTAGAGAGTGTGGTGCCATCATAGCCTGAGGCTGAGGGAAGAATTGCCCTCATCCTGGGAAGAAATGTCTGGCTTGGCTGCTAGTGAGGAAAACAGGTTTTGGCAAAGGCACTTGCTTAGAAGGGTTCTGCCTGTGCTGGGCATTAGGCAGGTCAGTGGCAGAAAGCAGGAGCAGATTTCATGGTACTGTGGGGAGGGGGAAAAGGCAGCAGCTCATAGGAATGTGTGAATGCTGTGGGCAGATGCAAGATCTTGCACTTGGCCTTGGCTGAGCTTCCTGGAGCTTGTTTGGGCCCAGTCCTCAATCTTGTCCATCCCTTTGGATGGCATCTTGTCCCTCTGGTAAATCAGCTGCACCACACTCAGCTTGGTGTCATGTGCAAACGTGCTGAGGGCACACTTGATCCTGCTGTCATTGAAGAGACAGTAACAAGTCTGCTACAGACTTGTTACCAATAGTTTTGGTCCCAGTGCAGAGCCTTGAGGGTGCACTTAGTGCTGGTTTGTTTCCACCCTTCTAGCCACTTCCTTATCCATCAAACCCATGTATTTCCAATTTAGCATCCAGAATATTGGGAGGGACTGTTAAAGAAGTTCAGGTAGATGACAGCTGTAGCTCATCCCTTGTCCACTATGCAGTCACTCCATCATCCAAGGCTACTAGATCAGTCTGGTACTGTTTGCCATTGGAGAAGCTGCAGCTCATGTTGGCTGTCCTTAATCACCTCTCCACTTTCCATATGTTTTGATGTATCTTCTGGGATGATCTGTACCATGGCCTTACCAGGCACAGAGGTAAGGCTGGCTGGTTGGTAGCTCCTACAGTCCTCATCCCCTTTTTTTAAAAACAGATGTGATACTTCATTTTCTCCAGTCACTGGGGGCTTTGCCTGACTGCCGTGATTTTTCAAATATGAGAGAGTGGCTGCATAATTGAGAATTGCCACCTGAATGCCTGTGTTAAGGAAATATCCCTGTCCAGCCATCCAGGAGGCACCCACCCATAGTGCCAGTATAGGATTTGGGACTTGTGCACCAGTAGGGAGCTAACTGGATTGCACAGCTGCAAGGCAGCCATTCCTTTCTGTGGCATTGCCCAGCAGTGACAGGTTATAAATGGGCCTGACTTGCCTTGGGCTGGCAGGGAGAATAATGTTTTTTCAGAGGGGATTTAGCTCTAATGCTTCGAATAATGTCTCTCATAATTTCTGATGTCATTCAGAAAGCAGCTCAGTGCTAAGCTGTGATGATGAATTGAGAGACCTGCCCTCCCCTCTGCTACTATGTTGGTTTTACAGAGAATGATCATCTTTTACCTCCACCATCACCTGCTCCTAATGATCCATTACAGGTTATACCTTTCTGCAGTGAAACCAAGGTTACCTGTTGAGGTAACCATTGAGGTTACTGGTGAGGTTGTACCATTGTGTTGGGATGACGAATTGATTATGGATGCAGAAGTTCCATCTTTTATAGAGCAGTTTTCAGAGTAATTCGCTTTGTAGACCAAACAAATTATCTGTTAAAGATGAAGCAGCCATTAAATGCATGCCAGGCCTCAAGTACTACAACCTTAGGTCCATGTGATGATTTATTTGGCATCCAGAATCTACAGCACAACTGGAATCAACTGGCATCAATCAAGTTTATCTTGTCAGGTAAGAAAATTTGGGCATTCGTGTCATCTTCCCAATTCCAACTTCCAGCTCTACAGCTTAGTGGTAAATAAATGAAAGATCACCTATTGGCAGTGCAATGCAGGGTTAGAGGTGACTTCTAAGAAACTACTGAACCAACACTATCTGGCCAAAATGCTTATGCTATATTTCACTGCCATTTAGTCCAAGAAATGTGGCTCTGGCCAGGACTCTACTCCTGAGGGCAAAGAGGCAGGTAAGAGTGATGGCAAAGTCCTCATTGATGCAAAATGATCTTGCTGAAAACCTGTAGTTTCTGAAGCAGGTGTTAGGAACCTAAGATGTAATCCATGTGCCCTGTGGCTAAGGAGAGGTGACTAGTTTGAATCCTAGTTTTGATTCTCCTTGACTGAAAGATCATTTATTCCAGAAGTGACCTAAGTTTTTTCCCTTAGAAAGAAAATGGTGGTGGTTGCCTGTGGTGGCTGGACTTGGTGAGCTTCTGCAGCCATCCTTCCACAAAGAGCAGGAGAGCTGGTGCCCATCTCAGCCCTTGCCCAGCTGGAGAAATCCTCCAGCCTGGGGCTCTCCTGCACCCCTCTCCCTGCAACAGCAGAGCCTTTTGTAAAGGAGAGTTGAGCTTAGGTAGATTTCTAGATTAACAGTGGCTTTTTGTAAAAAATCCTAAACTTTTAGGCAAGTTTGTCAAAGTTCAGTTTCAGAAATACCAGACAAAATAGCCTCTGCTCTGACAACATTTTATCTTTTCATTTTTATTTGCTAGGTTGCAGGTGTTTGTCACCCACCTAACAAGTGCTGTTTGCTGTCCCAGATCCCTTCTGTATCATGCTTGCTTTCCCTAGGTCTAGGTGTGTTTAAGACATAAAGATTTACAATATGACTGGAACTAACTGCTTCTGATTCCCACAGTTATGTCTTTTTAGCTTCAGGTGCCTGGGACATCCACCACACTCTAATGTATGGACCTTCTGTTGTCTAACTCAGTTGAGACAAGGTTAAAATTACCATGAAGCTTTTGTCCTGCTGGAGGTGGGGGTCCTTGTTCCTGGGCAATGCTCAGCTTTTCCAGGGGAGAAGATTAACAACATGGTCAGCTGTCACAAATACCTCTCCAAATTATGTGATGCTAGAAAAATGAAGTCAGTAAATCCTCCACTTTTTGTTCTAGCGGGCTCTGATGTTCCAAACACACAGGACTGGAAACCTGTTTCTACCCATGCCATGTTTGGACAGCCAGATGCTGATGCAAGGAGGAGGAGATCACTACATTGCCTGATGAGAAATCAGCAAGCCCTGGTTCTAACTCTGCAGCTGAGAGCGCAGCTAAGCCATGCAGAGCCAGTGTTTTCCCAGTGGCCATCCCTCTGGCAGATGGGATGTCTGCAAAGACCCACTGGCAGTAGCACACACTAAGTGCTCCTGCAGGAAGTTACAGTACTGCAAAGACAGGCTACCATTACATCAGACCCCATGCCCAGAGCAGGGTACTGAAAAACAATGCTTGCTTCCCACATAGGCACATGCTACTGTTTGGATTTTACTACTAGAAACTTAATTTATCCCTTTTCAAAACAAAATAGAGATGATTGGTTAAACTAGTTGTCCTATATAACACACCCACACTGCTTTCCTCTGCTTGTTATTGTTTGCAAGTCCTGCTCTGATTTTAGTCTGAAAGAACCACAGTTTTTAGCCTCATATTTATACACATCTTTTTGCCTCTAGCCTGAACTTTTAGTTGTTTGTGTAATATTCAGAGTGGGGCAAAATACCCTCCCCTTGGAGTGCATTTATGTAGCACCTAAAGAAGTTCTTCCACACTTACCTACTGAGTTCATGTTAATTTTTAAACAGAAGAGAGAGAGAAGAGAGGCTGTTTGCACTTCAGGAAGTGGTCAGGATGAATGGAATTTACATTGCAATAAATCAAATAATGTTAAGCAAATGTTCAAAAGAAAGCACCAGCAATTAGAACTGCATTCCCATGTTGAACATCCCCAATGTTAGCCTTGTGTGAACTGTGCCCCCTGCCACATCTGCTGGAGCTGTTCCAGTGAGGAGCCACCCATGCTATAGTCATGGGGAGCAGGCAGGAACTAAATGTTTTGCTTTCCTTGACCTGCACTGGCCAGGCTAATTTTGCAGATCTCAGACTCACACCTGGAGCTGCACAGCAGTCCAGACAGATTTCAAGAAGCTCTGGCCAGAGAAGAGGCTTCCTGCAGATAGAACAGGTACTAAAATCCTGCATCTACAGGTCACTATGAGAGCTGGCCCCTGACAGGAAAAGCTGCCAAGGAAAAAGCTTTCCCTTATCTATGCAAATATGGGGAATGTGAGAAGTGCCTAGAATAAAAATAGAAAGCATCTCATTGCCTTATTAACAGTTTCAGTAGTCCACTCAAAGCTCAAACTGCAGGAAGCTCAGTTCCCCAGCCCTCCCCACCCCCTAGAAAGAGACTATTCTTTGCTTATGGAGATGAGAGGTCCGTGGAGCACAGGGAAACATAATACCTGTCCTCACTGCAGCAGGTTTGGGATGAGGCTTGCTTAGAAGGGGTCAGCACTGTTGAACATCACTCACTTTAGACTAGATGCAGAAGTTCTGAAGCCTTTATTTAGTAGCAATTAAATTATTCAATTAATACTAACCTCCAGACAGCAGTTAAAATACTGTACAAAGAGCAGCTTGCCCTCTAGAAGCTCTGTACACAGTTCAGTATAAACAGACTAAGATTGAATGCACCCCACTGAAAAGGGGTAAAGCAGCTGTGCACAGGAGGCCTCACTGAGGTGCTGTACTACCTTTGAAATGCACAAGACTTCCTTGCAGGGAGTTTGCACAGTACAGACACAGTCCTGTCCCCCTGCTGTGTTCCACCAGGTCATTCCTGGACTGATTAGGTTCTTGCAGTGGTGCTGGGCACCGGAACTTCTAGTGCATGAAACAGATTCTTTTAAAACCTGTTACTAGTGTGCAGTTCAAATCAAATCTGTAGATATTTAAATGGCTCTTAATTCCTTAAAATTATAGGTTGGTAGCAAAACAGGAGAGCAAAATTCAAAACACACTGCACAAAACATTGAATAAATAACCTCTGAGTAATGTTACCAGCTTAAACAACTGCATTACTGCTCCAGAGATGGGAACACTTCTGGAATCTCCTGAGCAGAGCTCAGCTTAAGGGAATTACTTTAGTAAAAGAAAAGTCACTTTATGAAAAATTACATCTTTACAGAAGTGACACCCTTTTCTTCATTTAAGAATAGAATATTGCAATTACTTTGTGTGCTTTTTAAACATTCCCATGTCACAATAAATAAAACCAGTTTTACTTGTGCCAATGTTATCTACAAAATAAAGTATTCACAGAACAGCTGAAGGTGTTCTATTCCTCATACACCACAACCTAATATAGGTGTACTCAGGGCAGCTTGAAACCACAGCAACTTTGTCCATGCAGGACCCACCATCAGCCAGAAAAGTTATTCCCCTACCTTTAGGACTGCAGATCATGTACCACCAGATTTATTGCAGAGTTGCTTAATATTCTGTTTGATAACATGTCAGTATTTTCAGGAGATAAGTAGAACAAGGGAAAACATTAAAACAGATTAAGACTTATTTGTATCAGTCAGAGGCTCCTTACTGCATTTTAATAAATATCAGGCAAATTAAAGTAGTTTCTGTCCCAGTAGTTGCCAGAGTAAAGCCAGTCCTGTGTACCAGTGTGGGGATTGGGGCCTTGGTGGAACCATCTGCAAGGAAACACACAGCAGGTTAGTGAAGCTATTAAGACTCCCTTGTACAAGTTCAGAACTACTATGCTGCATCTTCAGCAGATGTTATAAAATACACAGCACAAAATAATTGTTGCAGGAGTCCTCTTGGTTTTAAATTTGTGAGTTTAAAGTCATGTTCAGTGATTACATTTCCCCATTTGCAACATTGCTTAAACATCTCTGAGATGGAATTACTGACACCAGTGTTTTGCCATTTACTGCATAAAAAAAGGACAGATACAGCTTTATTTCAAAGCAGTTTTGAAAAACCATTCTGGCATGCAGAAGCAGTAACAGTTTTTGCAAGACATGTAAACACCACAAGCACTGCAGTCCTAAAAACAAATAGATCCCTGGATCCCTTGTTTTTTTAAAGCCTTGTTTTGCAATGCACTTCATCATAGAATTGTACAGTGACTTGGGTTGGAAAACACCTTAAAAACCATCCCCTTCTTTGACCTTTCTTTTCTGGTTAACATATGTGTGGAAGCCCTTTGTGTTATTTTTTTTTCCAACGCTTTGCCAAGTTCCGGCTTTGCCTTGGCCTTCCTTACCCCATCCCTATACAACTCATCTCTCTGTTCTTCACAGGTGACCTGTCCTTGTTCCCACTGCCTGTGCTTCCTTCCCTTTGGTTTGACCAGCAGGTAACTTGGAACAAGTGTGCCAGCTACCCTCAATGAGGATGAAACATCACGCACAGGCTGCAGGAGGAGTTCTGGATTATGACAAGTTAACTGTTGTGTTACACTGTTGGCAGCAGGAGACTCAATTTGAATGCCCAGAAAGCTGATTCCATCTGCACAGAGCTCCTTGCAAGCTTTTACTAAGCTTGTTATTAATAGAAACACTGATGTTGAGCACCTGCTTTCTTTCCTTTCTTCCCTCTTCCTGCTTAATCTAGAAGCACCACATAGCACACAGTGAATGCCACTTTCTGTTTGGCCCAGTTACTCAATCTTGTGCCTCAGCAGTGCACAGCACCAGACCTCAAGCATTTTAACTTCCTTCTGTATTTTGCCAAGCCACATTTATGGCACAAGCCAGCTTTGTAGAAGCTGTTTCTGTGGTAATGTGCTCCTCAGCTTCCTTTCACCTCTCACTGACCACAGAAGGCATTGTCTCTCTCTGTGACTCACTGTAGTGACCACAGTCACTTAAGTAAATGATCTGTGTGCAAGGCAGCCTGTTTAACTCTGCTCTTCCCTTCTCCAGCAATGTTTCAGAAGAGAAAAGGCACATTTGAACCAAATCTGACTTGATCTCTTTAAAAGGCAAAAACCCAAAGGCCACCAGTACTGCAGGGTTGTGCTACAAAGCAGGGCAGCTAACAGGCAAGTCTTGCTTGGCTCAAAGGACTTGAGAGAGCTGTGCTGCAAGAAATGCCTTGTGCTGCCTTCCTGGGGGTAACTGACCAGGTGAACACTCCAGCAGTTCTCCTGCTGCCCTGGTTAACTGAAGTCAACAGAAGTCATTCACCCCTAGTACTGTACACAGCTCACTCCTGCTTCTCCTCCCACAGGAGCAGTCAGTTACTCCCAAATAAGAGGTGTCTGGATTGGCTTAGGTGTCCAGTTCACTGGTGACAGCAGCTCATTCCAGAGCTAAAGCCAAACATTTGCTGTGAGACAGGGCTATAAGCACAGTGACCTCACCTCTCAGATTAAGAAATTCTACCAGCCCACAGCTCATTAGTGTGTCCTCAACACTTGTACAGGTCAGGCCAGCATGCCCCTCCTCCAGTGTCCACCTACTTCAATAGGAAGGGGAAAGGCAGTGGGAGGAACTAAGCCTGAGAGACCTGTAAGACCTAAATCAGTCAGGGATGTGGGGAAGATGGGACAGACTTCATGAAAATCAACAGACCACTTCAGAACTGAGTTAAATAATGTTACTCAGGACTTAAGATTACTGGTCAGCATCTAAAATATTCAGTATTCAACATTAATCACCTCTTGAGAAACACCTCACTTGTAAAATGGATTCAGAATAATAAAATTATATATATTAAATAAAAAAATCACTGGGCACTTTGGAGAATCGTCTTAGGAAGGAGAAATTCTACCAGACAAAGCAAGAAACCTGTTTTTCTGTGCAGGGAAATGGCAGCAGTTTAGATCTGAGCTCATAATGCACTGCAGAATAAGACCTACAGATGACCTGGGAATGGGTAGGACAGTTCTTCACAGCATGCACTTTTCCCCCCAGAGCACAACTCTCCTTAAACTTAACATTCATCCTTTATAGCCACACCTGGCATTCCTACTAAAGAGATCAGACACCAGGAATTTTCTGCCAAAGCTTTAGGAACATCCTGGAAAGCAAAGAGTTCTTAAAGGATACTCCAGATTAGTGCTGAACAGTTTTACACAATGCACAACAGCAGTTGCAGAACCTTGTGAATGGAATCTGTGCTAATTATATAACCCAAAAACCACAGCTCTATGGGAATCCCCCAATTTCCAGCCTCAGGTGCTTTGAGCTATATTTAAGCTACTTCAGGCACCTGGAAGAATACTATGTAACTATCCCAGGTTTGAAAACACCTGGTGAGAGCTAGAAGCACTGAATTTGGGAAAGGAAGCGAAAGGTGCAAGGCTGTCCAGCACTTAGAACCTTCACAAAGGTGTTATTCTCCATCAGTCTCTATGCAAACAAACCCAAACACTTCAGGAGAGCAGGCATAGGAAAAAGACAAAGGCAGACATGTCCAAACCTGGGATTTTGGGATGATGGGTGACTTCATTTCAAAAAAAAAAAAAAAAAAAAAGAAAAACGTGATTTATTGTTACAAACACTTTAAAGATATTTAATCCAGAGTGTCTGACCGTATTAATAATACAGAAGAGAAGAACCTTGCTTATTTTAGTTTAGCACTACTGTTGTTTTTTCTGAGAAGATAATGCCAACTTATTACTATGCTTTTAAATAGACTTTGTCTGGTAAAACTTGATTCATCTGGTTAGGTTTTCACAGCTTGTGTGTAAGAGCTCCCAGCTGACTCCTTGTAGTTTAAAGAAAACCCCCAAAACATACTGGCAGGCAGGTTCCTTGTACACTAACTTCTCCCTTAGCTCCTCTTTTGTAGTTAGGGGCCCCCTCCATAAGGAGGCAGGGTCTTGGATAACTGGGTGATAAACTGTGAGAACACAGCATTGTCAGCACAGAGCCATGGGGCTGAGAAGTCATGGGTGAGCTCACAAGGAGGGAGCATCTCCTCTTCTCTTTGGCCAGGCATGCACATTTGAGGCAATTATAAACTAACCAGCAACACCAGTCCTTACCAGCAGCCCTCAGAGGTAACATCTTTGTCATGCCAGAAGCAAGAAGTGCTCAGAGAAGACAACAGTTTGTTTGCATATGGGTGTGCAAGAGTGAGAGAAGGAGCCAGAGCAAGCCTGGGGCTTCCCTCTGGAACTACATCCCCATCCCGCTGGGAGCGAGTCTGCAAACACAAGGCAGCACTGCAGACCTGATGCTGTCTGTCTGCTCTTCATGCTGACACAACACTCACTGCATGTCACCAGTGGAGACTGTCACCCAGCTTGAATGTTCAAAGCCTTTATGTAACCACACACACACAGAGACAAGGGCACCAACCTCGTCTTCCAGTCTTCTTCTGACTTGGAACGATTTTTGCGGGCAGTCCTCTGTTTTTCCTCTAGCCTCTTCTTTTCTTCACTAGCCAGATCTTGAAGGAATAAAAATACACAAAAATATACATATTAAAGCATAATATATAAGACAGGGACATTACTTCATCTGACCCAGAAAATAAATAAGGGCAGTAGTAGAAAATGTCCATTTAAAAAGCCATCTACAGAACACTGATGGTTACTGGGTTAGTCTAAAAGCACAGTCAGGCTAAAGGATCAGCCAGTGGCATCCTAGTCTTCAAGACTGCTGAATATATATTTATCTATGGCCTAAGGACTCAGGAAATATGTCTGCATGATAGCAAATGTGAGCTAAGACAGGTGGCATATGTAGAATTTATTTCAGTAGGGAAACTTAAGATATGACCAATTTATTTCAGAAATCTGGCCACCTGCTTCTTGTTGAATTTTGAGTTAAGTTGCTACTAGTGTCTAGTTCCTCATCACCAGAGGTATGGAATACTCATTTCCAGATTACAAAGAATTATCTCTGCAGCATCCCTTAATTTTTTTTTTTGTAATGCACTAATGCAGCATCCCAAACAAGCAGAGCAGTTGCTTCTCTTTGCCAAGAAAGGACAATCAGAAGGTCTGAGGAGTAAGTCAGACTCAGAAGCAGATTTGATGAAAGTCAATCACACTTTCCTGAATCCTCTAAAAGCATTTCATACACAAGTTTTCCGAGAATGATTTTCTTAAACTATTTCTATCAGCCATTCCCTGTCAGCTACTAACCCACTGTGTATTACTAGCTGCAATACAAACTTCATGCTGCTAGTGTATCATGAAGGAATATGGTCTGTTGCTAACAGCATAGTTATTTGCTCTTTAAATTTACACAGACAAATTACTGGGGATGCTCTAAACCAAATATATCCATCATCCTGGCCACAAAACAGTTGTACAGGCAGGAGAGAGTGGTTGTGGGAATTCCCTGATCTGTTTTAAAAGCCTCAAAGAAATGGTTATCAGCTTCTGAGTAAAAAGAAATAAAACTGCATAACTGCACTGTGTTACACCATGACAGTGATTTTTATTGCTAGATCTCAGACTACTTACCTGAAGTCTCATAGTTTTTGCCCTGTTGTACAGCTGAAACCAAATCAGGGTTTCATGACTTACCCCAATCAGTTAGCCAGAGAAAACAAGAGCCCCCATACTGTTAGTCTACAAAGCTGGCCATCCTGCTTTCATGTTGGTTTAAAAGCACACTACTCTATTCACTATTCTAGGACAGCAGAAGTGTTTAGCTCCCAGTGAAGTATAATTTTGCATCAAGTGTATTTTTTGGCATTGCAGTTTTACTTTAATAGTTTTGACTGCATTTCTCAGAACTGGCACAACAAAACACTTCCTCTGCATCAGGCTGATGGAAACAGACAAACTGAAAAGTTCACGAATATTTCTTTAACACTATGCAGGTATTGTTTATCAACACTGCTTTGGTCACCGGTCTAAACCACAGCAGCAGATATGGGTGACTATGAAGAAGAACACCTCCATCCCAACCATTCCCTGTACGGGTGGGTGACACCAGAAGCTCAACACAGCCTGCAGAAGGTTGTGTAAAGAGTTACTGCCTGGCATCATGGAGGAATGCATGGGGAGCTACTTCCTCTGGCTGTTCATCTAACAACTTTTTTCCCAGTCCCTCAGTTTTAAGAAAAAACAAAACCCTCTTTGTCCATAGCTGAAGTTACCTATTTCTCCATTTTCCATAGCTCTGATATCTGGTCGTAGCCGGCAGTCAGTTTTGGGAATGACACTCTCCATTTCTTTGTCCAACTCATTCAAAGCCATAGCAAAGCTTGTAAAATTATACATCTGAAATTCAGAGACAATGATGAAAGGTGACTTTACGACACCTCTAGCTACTGTGTTAATACAAAAGGAAACTGCTGTCTAAAAAGAAACATCCAAGTGCTTTTGTATTACTTAATCAGTCAATATAGGATTGCTCAAGATTCCAGCAAAACTGCACTGTCAGGCAGTGTAGGTGATCCTTGCTATTTCTGCTTAAGGAGGCCAGCATCCAATTACTCAGTGCACTATTTCTCCCTTATCTTCTTTTTCCAGTCCTACTGGTATTTTCTCTATCTCTGTGGAGAGATGTCCCCCTTGATTAATACAGTGGGGGCATCTTTTCTGTACCAATTTCTTTGTCTTCTCAGTTGCACAGAATACCCTTGTATTCTGCCTAGTGGTTCTCCAGCTTCACAGCCCTTCCCACACCAACTTGTGCCATGCAGGTCTGTCCTTGGAAATGTCTGGCCTCTAATAAAGCCCTTCAGTGTGATTTCTTACAAGGCTGGTGCCTCAGTGGGTGAAGCAATGTGGAGAGAAGAGGTGGGGAAAGGCCCCATGCCCCTATCTACATGAAGCATCCCATTTTCCAGAGAAATTCCACGAATCCTAGATTGATCCCTGTGGCAGTTATCCTTCCAACCCCACATTAGAAAGTTACAGTTGTGGTGGGGAGGCTTGTTGCAATAAACAGGCAAACCCAGACTTGCGAATGACAAAGACAACAAATGGATGTGCTTTGTGTAAACCATACAGAGTAACAAGATAGCACACACTTTCAATAAGGAGAACCATAGCTGACCTGTGCTGAATTTGGGGGCCTTGGAGTTATCTTCCATAGCAAAACACTTCCAGGAATAACATACACACTCTCAGAGTCAGGCAATGGCATCTCATCTGATTCCTCGGTATTGCCCACCTAAAGGCAGCACACAAAGAAAAGAGTGGTTCTTTGAAATCATGAAATCATGAAACCATTCACACCCCATCATTCCAATACTGGAACTTACAGAAAATTATTTCCTTGACTAAAGGTGAGTAATTTCAGCAAAGAAACTTTTCTTGCCAAGGATTGAGGTGTTTACATAGCACACATACTCCCAATTCTCTCCCAGTGGAACTCTACCAACAGTTTCTTGCATCAACATCTTTATAGATGTAAGTTGGATGTTCAAGCGCTAAGAAATGTCAATTTTTCCACCTCAGAGATGTCCTCTTTCCTCAAGTACAAGCATTTTCATGCCTGATACTTAACTTCACTACTGCTTCATTAAAGGTGAAGAATGGAAGCCACATTCCTCATCCTTCCACAACAAAGAAATGCCAGCACATAATGCAGATCCTGCCCAGTTTGTGCACAACAAAAAGCCCTTTCTACTGCTCTGTGCCCAGAGGAACTTTCCTTTGCATTAACCACTGCACCACTGAAATGGCAAACTGCAAATGTGAAATTAATATCCTAAATTAGCTACAGCTTCTGGAAAGGGGATGAAGGGTGACACATACAACCTTGAGGCAGCTGTAGCCACAGGACTTTTCCCAGAAAGTAAAAAACCCCACAGAGGGTTACTGGGGCAGAAGAGTAACTGGTGATCACAGTGTAGGTATGACCTGAGCTAGATCTGAACCATTTCCTTTTTACACACAGCTTTAAAGCAGCTGGGCTCTGATGCAGCTGACATTAATTCCACCACAGAAGTGGATGCTGGAAGATCAAACTAAAGCCATGCTGGACAATGAGTAAGGCTCTCCCCGGAAAACCTGGTGTCACAATCACAGCTAAAAACAGCAGCATGTTTCAGAGATCACCAGAGATTAACACCAATCTTAAAGGCAACTAATGCTTTAAATACTTTGACTACAGGCCAGCAGCTTTAATCCTGCTGCTAATAAGCTTTGCTCTGCCATGGTTGCATCAGATAATACTGAAAACATCCAGTACCCAACATGCACTCCAGTTGTCCTCTGAGATTATTCATGCGTTGCACTTCCAAGAAAATCAAAAGTAGTAGTAAGGATTCTGCTTCACTGAGAAGCCTTTCACTGTGCTTCTAATAATGAAAGTCAGCAGAACAATGTGCAGACCAGGTTCAGCCCCTCAGCTCTTAGGAAGACAAACAGGGCTTTTAGTTGACTGTACCTGAACTGGCAACCCATTATTCTGTTCTTTAAATGATCCTGATCAATCCTTCAGAAATTGAAAATTAGAAGCAGAATCCATCAGAAAATTATCCTTGTATCAAAACAAAGACAACTCAATATCAGACTGTCAAACTCCAAGGCTTTTATAGAAAGGCTACAATACACAATGTAATTAATTTCTGCCTTGTTGGAGAAGACTTGAAAATAGCATAAAAATTACAGAGAAATAGGTAATGTGGATTTTCATGTGCTCTTGACACAATGATCCGTATTTTATGCTCAATGCTACTCAAGTATGCAGTATATTGCTGTGAGGATAGTTAACAGACCTGCCAAAGCAAGACCTCTATAAATGAGGTGTCTCTAAATGAGGCACATGTGAGGGCAGTTGCTGTTGCCTATATTACTCTCTTCCATGTATTTGCATTGAAAATTCTGCACAAAATGCTTCATCTTGGTTAAAAAAAGACTCCAGTTCATTCAGAGCAGAACCATCCTGGTCTAACTGTGGGTCTACTATAACTCTTCTGATGTAGTAAAATATCACCTTTGCGTACATGAAGGCTTGTCTAGTTCCCTGAAAAATTAATTACCCCTAAGTTTTATTCCTATAAAAATGAAAGGGATTCAGGGGAAAATCTGGGGCAAGCTGCAAAAGGACTCTCATCCGAGCAGGTTCCCTCAAGGAAGGCAGAAGCATTTCCTGATTGGTAGCAATGTAGCACTAGGTAGTAGAAGTAATACCTGGAAAACAACTACATAAATCTGGAAATTCTAATGAGAAGTTAGAAAAGCCATGTACCTTCATGTCTGAATGAATTTTTCCTTCCCATGAAGGGACAAACCACATCCAGATGTTATATGTGAGACTTGGCTCACCTAAATGCCCCAAAACCATAGAATGTACCAGTTCCTCAGGCACAAGGGGCACTGGGAGTATATATTAGCACAGAGTAATCTGGTTCATACCTAGCCTAGTTCATACAAAGCCTTCAGTTTTCTACATAGAAAGAGTTCTGATAATTGAGTAGGGAAAGCATTTTCCTAGAGTCAGAGCAGCACTGCAGCTTGAGCTTTATGCAACAGGATGCTTCATTTCCAAGTGAAAAGCAGTGATCATCTTGAACATTGTTGGAAAATGCAAACAGGCAGCTGAACAAAGACACAGGGAGTGTTTTTCTTTATTCCTTCTCCCTAGAGTTCTCCAGGTCAGACTCCCAGAGAAGCAGCAATTCCCAGTGCTTTACCACCCTCCTGATGACAAGCACTGGAGCAAGCTCAGATACAGCAACAATCTGAACCTGCACAGGCACAAGTGCTGTCAGAGTTCTCCCTCTCTTTTATTCATAAGTTTCTTCAAAAACTATCAACACCCAAACAAACAAACAAACCTGGCTGCAGTCACCAAAGGGGAACAATCCCTGTTTAAACTACTGTCCAAGTGACTGCTCTTCACCAAGTTGTGTGTTGTCACCATCACCATTCATCCTAAACAAAAAGCTTACTGCTAACCAGAAGTTTGGAAGAATTATGAATGAGGCTTTTTCACAAGAGGAAAAAAAAATCAATTGTGAAGAAAAATAAAAAATTGCCAGCACTTCTACAGCTGTGAAAATTCAATAGAAAGCAATAAAAAAAATCCTTGTAAAAGTTGGAAAATATGATCTTCTATCAAGTTAAGAAACTAAGCTGTCCTGCTTCTAAGAATCAAAATCCTCCCTCTAGAATATGTTATTATACATTATCAGACATGGCCCAACTAATGCATATGTTATTTCCTCCATGTAACTTTGGAGGAAGAAGCAGGTAATGAACTAGACAGTATTTCAATCACATCAAGTTTTGGGAAGTTTGAATACAAATTCAAGAGAAAAAAAGCATTTTATCCCTTAATATTGGTACTCATTCAATCTGTTTTGTATCCTGCCAGGAAAGAGAAGATAAGTGAAGGAAATCGTAATGCTCTTAAATGCTACTAAAATATTTAGCTGTCTGATCATGCTTTTGAGATCCCAACTCTTTACATGATTAATACCTGTTTACTGCTTTTCTTCTCTTCTGTATTTTTCTTGTCATTTTTCTTGTAAGCTTCGAATGTAGCTGGGTCAACACTGTACAAACACTCAGTCCACTTCCCATACAACGCACAGAGTTTCTTTTTGCTGTCATAAAAAGCAGACAAAGTTTACAAAGGAGCTTAAAGAGATTTATTTCCCACTTCAGACAAAAATACGCTAAAGAAGACCTTTTGAGGGCAATTTTAAAACTCCATTACTGGTACTGCAGAATTCATAACCCTGCTGTTGCAGGTTCTTGCCTTTGAAAGACTCTGTTAAAGGCATTCAGTTCTACAGCTCCCCTCAAAACCAAGGGCAGTCATTTGTTTCCCATTTGGAATTAAGCTGTTACCTTTTGTCCTGAATGTAGCCTTCAACTTTGTGCAGCTCCTTCCCAAAGAGGCCACATGGCTTGAAGCTTAGTACACACTTCTCCCCAGTTCTAAAGGCAGAACAAGAGAGCACTAATTACTTCCAAATGCTTTTCCTTTTCAAACTTGCAGGAAGTGAAAGCGCTCACACTCTTAACTTACTTATGGTTAGTTATTTCCACATTTCCATACTGCTCAATCCAAAGTTTGCCCACAATAATGTTATGCACACAGCAAGTAGGGTTTGTCCATGTGTAGGCTTCATTGTGCCTAAGGGAAGGGAATAAAAATTAAAATACTGTATCTGCGTAGAGGATGTCTGTCCTCAGTAAGTCATTATCATTCCAAGTCTTGAAGTGGGCATGGCAATAAGTCAGTAAACCCAAGAAGTTTATTAACCTGTTGCTACTGATTTTACCAGCTCCTTGGAACAGTCACTTTGGTGCCATCACTGTTAGCATGGAAAGGTGTGAGGAAAGCCAACAGGACTCAGGCATGCTGGCTTTAGCAGAACTGATGTCCAGGCACTTGGAGAACATCCAGGCCCAGGTCCCCACTGGTGCTATTAGCAGCATGATGGGGAAAAAATGGTAGTTCTTCATCTTCCCATCCCCTCCTCCCCACAAAGTGATCTGCCCTCAGGCTTTGGGATGTGGGTACTGGACACTTCCATTCCTAAGCCTGAGACTAATTCACTCTAATAATCAAGGATGAGGCACTGTACCCCTTCAATTATTACTGATCTACTTACTCAAGAAGCTCCAAAGTCATCGTGCCTTTTGGTTCTGCTTCCACACTCTTGCCCCAGAATTTGAGTTTAGGATAAATTGATCCATGAAACACAAAATCATTATTTAAGCCTTCAGCATAGAAAGCACTGATTGGTGGATGATGGCTGACTTGCTCTGAGAGAAGTCTGAATCCAAGATCATCTCTGCAAAACAAAGATAACCAAACCATGTACCTACGTATCAAGTGTAGTGAAGTTGCAGTTGTTTTTCCTGAGGTGAAAGGGATAGTTGGATCCATGCATAGTTGCTGTACTCAGTGCAAGACATAATTAAAAGCCTAAGCTAAACTGAAAAGATCAACTAAAACATAGAACATCCCGATCCTAAATAACTAAGGACTGAATATAAAAAAGAAACAAGAACTACCAGATCTGATGAGTCAATATAGCTACTTTTGATACTGATCTCTTTCTTAAATCTTTACCTAAACATGGGCCAAAATATTAACTGAAAGGAAAATCTGCCTTGTGTAGCTGTACCTATTAATAGACTCGTGCTGCTTATTAAGTACTGTGAACACTCCTGTACACTCTCCTTATGTACCATTCACATTTTTCATTCATAAGGTTTCGGGGAAAAATTAATTTTTGTAGCTAAAACTTGCTTTTAAACCTGGCAAATTTCATTGCCTGCTCTGAATTGAAAAGTTAAGTAGTTTCTCTTCACTGAAAGGTCAATTGGTGAACATCAACACGCAGTGCATGCACCTGCAGCAGCTGCTGGGAGAATGGCTGGAAGCTTATGAGCTCAAGTGCAGTCTGCAAGCCAGCCAACAGATCTAATGAACCATCTCTGCCATGCAATACCCCCTCCAGTGCGGCAGCCCTGTTCATTACCTGATCAGTTCATAGGTCTCTCCAAGCAATGGGTTGAATGGCTTCCCAGTACGTTCCCACTGCGAGGCTACAGCAGACACAGCAAATGCAGCCACACACTGCTCGGAAAGGAAGGTCACACAGTTAGCCAACAGTAGCCATGGTGTTACAGAATATCAAAATACTTTCCTAGACAGGACTCCTGGTTTCTGCTGGGATAGAGCTGATTTTCTTCCTAGTAGCTGTTTTGGATTTAGAATGAGAATAATGCTTATAACTCAATGATGTTTTAATTGTTGCTAAGCAATGTCTAGCAACAAAGTCAAGGACTTTTCAACTTATTATACCACCCCACCAGGCTGAGGGGAACAAGAAATCGTGAGGGGCAGCTGGGAGAGCTGACACATTGACCAAGGGGATATTCCATGCCATATGACATCATGCTCAGTATATAAATAACCTAGAGGGGAAAGAAACCTGGCCAGGGGCTCCTGCTGCTTGAAAACTGCCTGGGCATTGGTCAGTGGGCAGTGCACAACTGCACTGTGCATCACTTATTTTGTATACTCAAATTATTATTTCTTCTCCTCTCCCCCAACCCCCTTCCCAGTTCTATCCCCCATCCCATGGAGGAGGAGGAGGGGGGAATTAGGGTGAACAAGTGGCTGTCTGCTGCCTGCTGGCTTAAACTGTGACAGTTCTGGTTCTGTGCAAACTCCCACCACATGGGTCACATGCACCTGACTTACTGTACATCTCTGGATAGCTGCTTGTCATTCAGGTCTTCATAAATCACCTCCAGCAGGGCTGCTTCCCTCCGGTACTGACACCTTTCTCCAAGGTGCTCCACTTGTCTGGGTGACGTATAACATCACCCTTGAAGGAATATCTTTCCTTCACACCTGACATGAGTCCCCTTCACAGTGACTTGTGTCACTTCTCCAATCCCTCTGTCACTGCCTCCTAAAAGGGGATCCTACCTGATTGGCTCCCTTATCCTTCAGTTCCAGACTACTGGCTCTGTTATTACCCCAACACTGAAGCAGGCTGGTGACAATGTGTTCGCCTGGATGACAGCCGAAATCTTTTTGTGTATCTCACAGCTCACTCAGGGACAGGGATTGTGTGGATACTGTCTCATGTATGAATCTTTCACCCTCCTCCTCCCCAGTCAGCAGCTATCTCTCCTCCTTCTCCTGTTCTCTCATGACACCCTTCCTCAGAGTAGCCTGTCTTGTCTACATCTTTCTCCTGCTCCCTCTTGGGAGAAACTCCTTCATCCCTTACTAAAGGAGCTGATTTTTGCTTCCAACACTTCCTCTTGTGTATAGGGGTGACTGACACCAGCACAGGTTGGTTCTTAGGTTCAGCAGTGGTGCCAGACCCAGGAGTCAGAGTAGCTCCAGTGCCTCTTGTTCTATTGTCAGATCTGGAGGCCTTCTCTTGCCCTTGAGAGTACTGATGTGTTGAACAGAGCTCATTAGGCCTGGGCCAGGCCCCAGCACCTTGCAGTGAGTTCTGTCACTCTAGAATTGCCAGGGTGACAGCATACTTTTTCACAGAATCACAGAATAATGAGGTTGGAAGAGACCTCTAAGATCATCGAGTCCAACCTATGCCCTAACACCTCAACTAGTCTTTAGCACCAAGTGCCATGTCCATTCTTTTTTTAGATATATCCAGAGATGGTGATTCTACCACCTCCCTGGGCAGAGCATTCCAGTACTTTATTATTCTTTTGGAGAAATTTTTTTCCTAATGTCCAACCTGTGCCTTCCCTGACATAGCTTGAGACGGTGTCCTCTGGTTCTAGTAGCTGCTGCCCAGTGGAAGAGACCAACTCTCACTTGTCTACAACCACCCTTCAGGAAGTTGTAGAGAGCAATAAGGACACCTCTGAGTCTCCTTTTCTCCAGGCTAAACAACCCCAGTTCCTTCAAAGGTTCCTCACAGGGCTTGTGTTCTCAGCCCCTCACCAGCCTCATTGTCTCCTCTGGATGTGCTCCAGCATCTCAACATCCTTCCCAAACTGAGGGGCCAGACCTGGACACAGTGCTCAAGGTGTGGCCTCACCAGTGCCAAGTGGAGGGGAAGAATGGCCTCCCTGCTCCTGCTGGCCACTCTATTCCTGATCCAGGCCAGGATGCCCTTGGCCTTCTTAGCCCCCAGGGCACACTGCTGGCTCATGCTCAACCGGTTGTCAACCAGCACCCCCAGGTCCCTTTCTGCCTGGGCACTGTCCAGCCACACCGTCCCCAGCCTTTCCAAACATTTTATTAATTTCTCAGGATTCTGCACTTGCTTAGGAGTGAAATTTCAAGATGTTAGAGATGCCCACTATCCTAGTGCTTACCCAGACTATCCCACACACCCTGCCACTCATAGTTTTCCAGCCCTGGGGCAGATCTCTGGGTGGTATCCCCAAATAGTTGTTTTACCATAAACAATACCAGAAACACATTCATGAGATGCAGCAAAGGAACAAATGGATTTGATTTCCTGATGATATTCAAAATTCTCAAGAGCTAATCAGCCTGGAGGAGAAGGGGATGATGGAAGAAGGTATCTCCTACATGGATTGGCTCTCTGACAAGAAAAGGCAAGAAGTGTAACTATGAATAGTTTCCTATAGATGGCTCCCAAGATGTGGAAATGCTGGCAATGCTGAGTACTAGTGCCAGCTCAGACACACCACCAGGAATCAAAAGACAGTGTTACAAAGTACAACAAAGTGTTAACCTTAAACCAGTCCCCAGAGGTGATACACAGCACGGCAGGGAACATATACAGAAAGTCAGATGTTGCATAACCCAGCTCAGAGAACATTCACAGCAGCAAATAAATCAACATTGCAACCAGAGACTACCAAACTAATATCATAAGTGCTTATAATGAATTTGCTTTATTATGGTCTGATCAGATTCATTGTTATCTCGACCCTTCAAGCTCTGCTCCTTGTGGGGTACCATGAAGGACTACTGTGGTTTAACCCAGCAGGATAAACACCACACATTTGCTCACTCACCCCCTCCCCAAGCCAAATGGGATGGGGGATAGACTGAGGGGATAAAAAAGGTGAAATCAGTGGGTTGAGATAAAGGCAGCTTAATAGGGCAGAAAAGCAAGGGAAAATAATAATGATAAAAGAATGACAATCATCACAAGTAATGCACAGCACAATAGCTCACCACCCAGGGACTGATGGCCCATTAGATCCTGAGCAGCAGCTCCCAGACAGCTTCCCTTAGTTTATGTACTGAGCTTGACACCATATGGTATGGAATATCCCTCTGGACAGTTGGGGCCAGCTGTCCCAGCTCTGCCCCCAACCCTGCTTCTTGTGTCCTTACTAGTGGGGTGGCACACAAGGAGCTGAAAGTCTTTAAATTACTGTAAACACAGCTTAGGCACAACTAAAACAATGTGTTACCAGCATTATTCTCATTCTAAATCCAAAATACAGCATCATACCAGCTTCTAGGAAGAAACTGAATATCCCTGTGAAAACCAGGACAATAAACAAAACTAGTAAATGAATAAGAGAACTCAACATGCAGCAAGTCACAGCAGTTCCTCCTACAATGAGACTATGTAGAAGAAGAAAGATCCCACAACACTGAGCAAGAGCTCACATGAACAAGCAAAGCCAACACACCTGCATCCTCTCAGTGGTGCTGGAAAGCGAGCTGGCTTTGTGGATGAGGTACGTGTGCTCCATGTACTCCGTCAGGCGCTGCAGGAAGCTCAGGGGCTCGTTGAATATAACCGGCATTGTGATCTTCGACAGCTCCTGATGCACAAATGAAATTCCTGTTACAGGCTGAATGATTAGATACCCTGACCCACAGTAACCCAAGTGTAATTGGCTTATTACAAAAATAAATGATGCTCTTAGTGCTAATGCAATGTGCTTGACCTGGCTCTGCTAATACTGAAAGGACAAAACCCTTATGAGCTCAGTAAGCAGAGCTGTGCTGGTGTTAAGGCTACTTTTAAAACAAAAAGTAAACCAAGCATCAAACTTCCTATCAATGAAAGCATTAAGAAGGTGAGATGAAACAATGGAAAGAAGTATTAAGGACCCCTTTAAAGATTAAGTTATTTATTATTCCATAAACAGATATAGACCATAGGCCATCTAATCACTTAAACATATTATCTTTTTTTGGAGGCAGGTGGGCAACTGGGGGGAGAAGAATAAGAAAGAATAGGGAAACATGGTGGTATAAGAGTAAAAAGAGGGATTTTGTATTCTGAACAAAAAAGGGAGTTTGCAACAGGAATAAGAATTTAAAGGAAGCCCTACAGTTTGGATGCTATCTATTCTCTCTCTGCATTTTTAAAAAGCATGCCTTCTGAATGCATAACACAGCAATGGTTTAAACTGCCTGCCGCAGCAAATTAAAAGGCTGCAAGTGTGACTGCTGGCCAAGGGTGAGGCAAACAGCACCATCCTGAGCCATAACAGCACCTGGCACCAGGAGCCTTGGCAGATGCTTTGATACAAGCCACTACAAGTTCTGCTGCCCCCCACAACTACAACTTCTCTGCAGAATTAACACCCTTTATTCCTGCACATACCTTATGCAAGGCAGGCTTTCAATCTGTTCTTTGTATTTTGTAACACTTTTCCACTAAAGACACTGGGAGAAGCCTCAGACACTTCACATCAACTCGGGAGACTTGGAGCTGCTGATTCAGGCATTCCCCAGCATTTCCACACCTCATTGCTTGATGCTGTTCCTAACTACACCAAGGGGAGGAGGAGAAAACAACAGCAACTAAACCCACAAACTTTCCCTTCTGTAGACTACTGTTAGAGACTGACAGAGGTTTATCAGCAGCAAATATTCCCAGCCTATTGTAGGATCTAATGGAGAGAAGAGCTCTTCTCAATTCACACCTAGCTGGAAGCAGATTAGGTGCCAACGAGCTAACTCTGATCTGGCCACCGTCTGGTCAGTAACACCACGGAAGGGGGAAGACTCAGATACTAAGGGGAAGGGACAAAAGCAAAATGAAAGTGGTTGTTTTTCTGGGGTTGTTTTGTTTTTTCCACAGTCAAAATAAATTTAAAAAAAACCCGCAAAGTACTTAAAAGGCTCAAGTCAAGACACTTTTACTGAAAGAATATTGCTTTGACGATTTCCTACCTTCTTAAGTTAAGAAGGTAAAGCATAAAGCAAATTAAGCATAAACAAAGCAGCAAATTAATAGAGCATAAGTAGCAAATTAAAATGAAAAAAACCAACCTAAAACAAACCAACCCCATAAACAAACGAAGAAACACATACAAAAGACCTCTTCTCCCAAAAATGTTTTCATTTGGGCCTCAAATAAAACAATCACTCCCCATTTTTTATCATAGCTTTCTGATTACCTACCATGCCAATGCATTTTCTTAAGATACTCCAGATACTGAAGTCATTTCTGGAAAACATTGGAGATGGTAAGCTTGTTCTGTGGAAAGAAACAAGGGAAAAAAGCAGAAGTAAGAAAAGGTTTCCAATACTAAACATGACTAAGAAATGCAAGTGCTTATTTATGAAAGGAACAGTTTCCCAGTTTTTAAATTAAAATCCCTGGGGCAATGACAGTGCAATGACAGAGAGTTTGAAGCACTAAAACTGTTTTACCTACAAAGAAACATTAATTTCTCCAAAACCAAAACCATTACTTTTGCATAACACCAACAGAAGAGAATGTCTACAGCAGTCATCAGAACAGTTTTCACAATGGCACTACTAAGATATTTAGTTGTGTCTTTGTGAGAAAGTGGAAGTTAACTGAATAGGTACAAAAGTACATTCACTGTGTCTGAACAGATCTGAGGGTTAAAACAGTGTGTTTGTCTTGGGGTTTTTCTCCTAGTCACCTTTACACTGACACTGAAGGGCCACAACATTTATGGCCTATATTAAAACCAGCCCTCAGGAACAACAGAAAAAACCAGCATCATTAAAGAAGGGCAAACGGAGCAGCCTCTTCTACAGGGGGCTGATATATCCCAAAACAAGTCATGAGCATACTTTCAGGGACCAGCATTTAGGCTGAGAACACAGCATGCATTTCTCAGCCTCATGGAAAATCAAGCACGCAGTTTGTTCAGTTTTCTTACTGCTACTGAGCAGCTCAACTCTTAATCCAATTTACTTCTAGAAAGGCATAAATATTGGTCAAAGTCCTTTGTCCTTTGACAACACAAATCCATTTTTGGATCACGAGGCTATTGCCAACAAGCAAAATTCACAATTTTTCTGTTCTTATCAATAGATAAAAATTACCTAGAGCTTAGTCAAACTGCATGAACTATTAAAGTTTCAAAGTTTAGTTAACTCCAAATTATTGTATTGCTATCCTAACCAAGGTTGTCTTGTCTATGCTCAAGGTAGCTAAAGCAACCTTTTTCAGAGAGTGTGAACAGGCTGTACCTTCCTTCTCCACCCCACCTTTCTGATAAACAGAAACACTGCCTTTAGAAAAAAAATACTCAGGCTAAATTGTTTGTTTCAGTAGCCCTACTTGCTGTGCTACCTCCCCTACTTATCTGCCACTGGAACATCTTTACCAGGGCTGATGCTTCAGTTGTCAGAAAGAACAAAACCAAGAAATGTTCCTTAAAATCAAACAAGCCCTATCCCATCAAAAACCCAGTCATGTCTGATCTCCTCATGGTAGCACACTATAGTGTTAGCAAGTAGCTACAAGCCCAACACTGACTTGTTTTACTCAGCTCTCCTGCAGAGGATGAGTGGGTAGGAGGATTTATTTTAATTGACCAACACACCACCACTCACTCCCCAGTCTGACTTTTCACTGAGACAAAAATATTTTGTGAAAAAGATCACCCTGAATAATATTAAGTATAAAATACTTCTGTGGATGTTTTGATACATATGTCCAGGAGAGGACAGTGTCCACCAACGACTCAGTCTTATCTCTTCACTTGTAATGTTAACTTGTTTTTCCTGTGTATCCTTTAATGCAGGCAGTCAGCAAAGTGGGTATTTTTGTTTTAGTAAGTCCTTCTGCATGTTAAACACATTAACCCTTAGTTTGCTGAAGTATACAAAGAAATTGCTTTCCTTACATACTAAAACTTACATTTTCATTAAAGTTAACCTGCCCTTTTGTTCAGTTTGAAGGTTGGCATTCAGTTTCAGCCACTCATCCGTATTTGCTGCCTATATCAGTCAAATTTGCTGTGGGAGTCAGTTCTCTCCTCCCTCTAGAACACACACACACTGAAAGAACAAAGCAGTTTTAAGCCACCAAGGAATATCCCAGGGACAAGTAAGGACATGTGGACAAATGACAGCCAGCCGAGACTTGAGGCCTACTAACCTTGACATACTCCCTGTGATTGAACAAATTATTTTTGAATACAAAAATTCCTCTCCAGATGTCAGTTTCAAAAACAACTTGGGAAGTTAATTTTAGTTTTAAGTGACAAAAACATCTGCTGGAATTTCTGTGCAGTAGAACAGATGAGATTTATTTAGGATCCTTTACTTAAACAAAAAAACACTTGCCCAAAGCATTAGCTATTACACATCAACTGCTACAGGAATCTTGTGAGGAAGGAAACATATGGAGTGAAAAAGGCACGTTTAGCTTGCTTTTCATGCCAACCTGAACAGTCTCCTGGCTCCCATGAAACTGAACACCAACATGTTTGCATTCTGAAAGGCCCCCAGTGCAGGGACCAAAGGGAAAGCTGACAACAAAATTCAGCAACAAGAGGAAAACAGTAGTGACAAGTGGATATGAAATGTTGGCACTTCATACAGAACATTTTTATGCACTGGAGTTTTTGGGGGTTTGCTTGGACTTTTCTGAGGGCTGAGGTTTTTCTGCCTTTTTTTTTTTTTTTAAGTTTGGCTCAGCTGAAAAAATTCCCCTCTTAAAAAGAAGTTATTTGCTTCCTGATTATTTACTGTACTACTCTATCTCTCAGATCCTCTCCCAAGAAGTGTAACAAAAATTAGGTCTACTCTCAACTCTGTGAACAATCAGCAGGATGCACACTACATAAAAAAACCCAACCCAACAAACAAATAAAAAATTCCCACCAAAACAAAAAAACAAACCAAAACAAAAAAACCCAAAACAACAACAACAACAACAAAAAATTCCCTAGAATAAACATGCAGATTATATGTGATACTGGCTTCACCTATCTGTAGATGTACTTCCCAACACTTTTAATTCCTTGGAACCAACAGATTTGTTCCTACATTTCCAAACCCAAAGCATGTATGCTCCCCCTGCCAAGCAAAAACCAATCCCCACTTCTCTGTGAAAACTCTCAACTACTCAAATAATATTGAGGCGCAGTTTAAAGCTCAGGTTGTCTAGATGAAGACAGAAAATCTTATTTAAACTGTGGGCTGAACAGTGTCAGGTAATCTCATGTGCAACCTAAAGGCACAGATCATCTACTCATCTGAGGGTACCAAGATTTAAAGCAAAAGAAATTAATATGGTCTATTTTCCAAGGGACTTGTTTCCATGTGGTTAACACAAACAGAAGTTAAAAAAAGTAAAAGTTATAAGCAAATTCAAAGGTGTAAGGATGGAATTAAGTGATGTTAAAACATTCTGAATCCCTCACTTGTCCTAGCATCAAGAGGTTACAGTTTTTGCTCTGAAAGGCCCCAGGTGGCAAAGCAGGCAGTGCCTATTTGACCATGCACACAGTTAGAACCAGACCCCCTGACAAAACAGGCACAAATTGGAGCCAGCAGCTCCAGGCATGTAACACAGTTCTGAGGTTGATGCTGTACCAGGCCAAACGTGGCTACTACCAACAGCCTCAGAAAAGAGGCTAAAAATACCACACATCTCACATCCTCTGAGAAGGTTCTCCTGGAGGCAAAGTTAAAATTGCCTGAGCTTCTGGGGAGAAAGAGTTTGCATCAATATATTTGGGGACAACTCCCAGTGTGCCAGGTAAAAAAGCCTAACATTACAGCTCAATCTATAATGTTGTTATAGTCATTTAATCCCAGAAAATACAGCCATGTATTCTATAGCCATTTAGTCACATAAAATAAGGCCATACATTCTTATCTAAATGCAAAACAGATTCAAAAAAGTTTCCACTTTTCTTTAGCAGTAGATTATTAGCAAATTTATGTACCCATTTTACTCCAACATCCTAGGCTCTCTTTACTACTAGAAGACAGGCAGCTCAGAGAAACAACTGAGGTAGATGTACTTGTTTATTACTTTTCATTACTCTTCTTAAAATCAGGAGCTCTTAAATGCTTCTCCAGTCACCTGCTCCCTGCAGTTCTGACAGCACACTGTGCAGCATCACAAGAAGTTGGAAAGTAATTTTTTATAGTAGATGCAAGAGTAATTCCTGTTTGAACTCCTCAATACAGTGCAAATCAACATGCACCATCATTTTCATGTTCATTGTATACTGCATTCTCTCTCCTTACTGTTTCCAAGGCAGCGAAGGCAATTCAGATGTCCACCTTCATCTACTGCTTCCTCCCCACTCACAAACTTCCTGCTCTGATTAGGGAAGGCACTTAGCCAAGGCCATAAATACCACATTGCTAACAGCACAAGAGCAAAACAACATGCTTAGTCAGCTGGTTTATGTTATCTCTCCAAAACACTCATTCCTCCACCCAAGCCCTCATTTGCTTCAGTCTTTGTCTAGCATGAGACACGCACAGGTCGACCCTTGAAATATCAGGTCTGATGCTACCAACTCACTTCAACAGCAAGTTGAAGTGAAGTCTGAACTACCAAGACACCAAGTAACTAAAGCCTATCTAGCTTCCTTCTGTAAAATTACATATTATTTTCCTGGTTTTACAGAAATGTGGTGTCCTCATCATCATCCTGTATATCCAAAACACTTCCAGAATAGTCTCTTTGAAACATGCTGAAGTCTGGCTTTATTTGTAGAACAAATGTTATATTGCCCTTTCACTGAAACTGGAGAAGAGTGGTGTCTGTTACATCTCATTAACTCCAGACCTATTGTCCTCCTTTATCGGCAAGGAAACAAACAAAAATGGATCATTTGACAACACAAAATAAGCACATAAAACATGGATGAGACTTTTAGAATAAGACTCCCTTTGTTCACATTTGAGTTTCTGATGCCAGGCTAGCAATGTTTTTCATTCATTCCTGATACCAACAGAAGGATCAAATAACTCGAAATTAAAGAGGCAATAGGAGGTACAGATCATTAAAGATAAATGAAGGAATTAAAATCCACATAGATTTCAATAAGATCTAATAAAAAACAAGTGTGTCCATTTTTAAACAGCACAATATATTTTCTTTTTACTTATTTAGATTGGATCATCAAGATGCAAAGGAGCACACCTTGGAAAAACAGTCTTTATAAAATCATAGCACAACCAATTACTTGTCAATCATCCCTAGCAAAGTTTTAAAGTCAGTTTTTCAGAGATTCCTGTGGTCTATTACCATTAATGCACATTATAGAACTTTAAGAATGGACAACATCCTACCTGTGTTTTTTGATTCCGTTTGACAGCGCCTCCCCACTTCCACACACCTTTTCTTCAGACATGCTTGAAGTTATTGTATCTTTTGAATCCATGCTGTCCTCTAAGGAGTAGGCTGCTGCTGTTTCAAACCCACTTAATGATTTTTCAGATTCCGAATCTGCAAAAGAGCAGGTGCATGTTAATGAATCTACCGCCTGTGCTAGGCTTCAGCCACTAACAGACCTCCCTGCCTTGTACAAAACTGAAACCTAAGTAGCCTACTGTGTCCTGATGACAGCATCCATTTGGTAAGTAACTAGTACTGCCAGAGACTGCTGCAGCCCAGCATCTAGACATAAAGAAATTGCACAATAAGCAACACCACAGTACATTAAAAATCCTCTACCAAACTGAGCAAAAATCTGGCATATTTATTAAATTGAAGCTACTAGACCTTGCCTAGGACAAGTGCCAGTGCCATAGAGATGCCACACCAGATGCCAGTACCCTACCAAACAAACAGGTACCTTGAGTAGTGACTCCTTCTTCAGTTAGGTGTAAGTTCTAAGACTCTCAGTGCTGTTCACCAACCTTCACTTCCCAACTCACTGAACAAGTATCAAAGAACAGAAGGATGTATCATATAGATAACACCAACTACGTAGGTCCCAGCAAAGTCTAAGTGATAAGCTCACCAATCAACAAGATAAACTTTGTTCTGTGGAAGGCAGGTTAATAGTACAATCCACATCACATCTTAAACTAAACCAAACATCAACAACAAAACCTTCTTTCCAACCAGTGTTTTGGTCAGATAGTGTTTGTCCAGCTCTGGAGAACAGACAGTATTGCCCCAAATCAGAAGGTACTAATTTCCTGGCAAAGGCTGTATTTTTGGGTTAGGTTTTCTTTCAAACCTGACAAGATTATCTAAGGATTATCCAATTGCAAGTTCCAGGAAGTGAGGGAACAAGTCAAGACATTAACTTCTATCTCATTTGAAAAAATCTTTAGCAGAAACCAGGTACCACACTGAATGGCAAACAGCTTAATGCAAGTCTCACTGTTCCTGAAAAATGTACACCCAATCTACAGTAGATGGTATTCCTGCTATGTACTGCTTCCAGCATATGCTGTTGCTCTTGGCTGCAAAACCCCAGAGAAATAACTGCAAAATTAGCCATTCTCTTACACACTCGTTCTAATTCAAAACCAGTAATCAAAATCTGCTGAAGTAGCACAGAGTCCAAAAGAATATCTCGCTCACAGCTGTCTAATGCCAGGTGCTCTCTTGTTTTGTCTTTAAAAAGCTATGCCAGTAGCTTCTCCAGAACATGCAAATTATATATTGCTTTGCTGAAGGGTGTGTGTATGTATATACATACATATATATAGATAGGAGGACTTTGTACCACATCCAGATCACATAAGGGTCAGGAACAGGACAGAATCCTGATAAATGGATGGGCTATGTCACAATGTCTCCATCTCTTCTAGAGAGAGATATCTAGAAGCATAAATGAGATTTTTCACTTAAAACATCCATGCCTATCCTCATCAAGACAGTTCTGAAATTAAGCCAGTTGCTAGGGAATGAAAAGAACTGCCAGCTGGTGCTCAGGATATGTTAAAGAAGTGGACTGGCACTCCAGAGAATCTTCTCACAATTTTCCCCAAATTTGTCAGTCTAGTTCTGTGCCAAGTTATGACATAACATATCAAAGGATTAGTTTGGTGGGTACTATATTTAACAAGTAGGGTAAGGAAAAGCATTTTTACTTGAGACAAGTTTGTTACATAAAATACAGATTTGTCCAGAGATCCTAAACTCAGGTAGCCAGGAAGATGGAATTTTCCTGCACATCCAAATACTGCAGAGGAAGAGACTCTAGGAGTGTGACCCAAATGGGGCCTCAGCTTTCTGACCACACAACAAGCTATAAAGCTCCTTGAGGTAAGTACTCCACCTCTCTTTTAAAAGAGCTGCTCAACTGTGCCAACAGTTATCATGACAAGAAAAGCATGAAGCCAACCCAGTAACACAAAGGAAAGGCTGGCTCCTGTAGGGTTCTTTCTTCTCTTGTACCATCCAGGACTGTCTTGCTTTCAGACAAGAGTCATAGCGTGCAAATTCCTTCAATCTGAGTCTCTGCAACAGACCCAGGACTCCAGAGCAGAAAGGCAAGAGCAGATAAGCTTCACCAGAACTGCCTGTCACTCTTGGATATAATTCTCAGTATAACAAAGATTTTTAAATACCAGACACATTCAGTTCTCCTCATGCTGGCCTTACAGTGCCAAGAGAGGATTCTGCGGACTGAGCTCTGCACCTGCAAACCTCTCCAGAGCTGTAGACACTGATCAAACAGCCTTCCCCAGGGCATGAGCCTTACCTAATGCAAGAATACCATGCTGTACAAGAAGAAACAGTAGAATAATGAAACACAACTGTTCTAAGAAACTGCTCCCTAGAGAAACCTCACCCATTTTCCTGAGAAACAGAGAAAGTACATCTACAACAGCACCTGCCATCAAAAATCTCAGTCTCCAATCCCTAAACCTCAGCCACCTCCTTTAACCCAACGAATTTAGCAAGCCTTGAGAGACTGTTAGGATGCCAGAGTGCACAAGCCTGGTACTGTACTGTGAGCACAGATCAACAGGCAACTCAAACTGAGCTTTTCCCTGTGCACTTGCAGCGAACTCTTTTCTGAATTAAGATTTGCATACTCCCCCGTCACTGTAAAAAAAGATTTATATTCACAAGTTTCTACAGAGCAGCTGTCAAACAGATGACTAGGAGAAAATGAAGGTTTTTTTTTTTTAATTGAACTTAAGGGGTTGTGGGCTGAGGAGGGGGGAGAAGGAATAAGAGTCCCTGTACAGAAGCCAAAATTTTAAAGTGATCCCTGAGACAAGACCAGGCTGACTAGGAAGCTCTCCAGCTCACAAAACCTGAAAGAGTAATAGTACAAACACCAGCTAAATTTTGCAAAGTGGGAGAGCACAGGGAAACAGCAGAAGCAATGACAGAAATTTAACTCAAGGGACTTCATTTCCTATTGCTACAACTGGTAAGTTTTCAGATGCAGATAGGAAAGTCTGGCCAATATTTTTGATTAATAAATAAACCTGAGAAATATAGTGTTTAACCATTAGCACTGTTGTGTTTCAGTTCTGACCAGGTGTTTCCCATCCCTCTGAGACACCCGAGTTCATTCTTTTAATTCTATTCAAGGCAAGAAGTGACAGGCAGCAGTGTTCCTACAGAGGCTGTGAAGTATTTTTGGTAAATGTTCAAAAAAAGCCACTTGACAAACTACTCTAAACATGGAAGGAAGGGCAAGAGGTTTGTTTGCTTTTTGTATCATTTTTACTTTCAAGTGATCTGATTACTGTAGACAAACTAGGAAACAACAAGGGATGTAGTCTGCTACTTATTGTACCATTTAGGAGAGTTATTTATAAACACAGCACCCAGTAGTGCTAGATACCAGCAGAAGCTATACTATGACAGGTTAGCTTCAGTATTTAGTGTACTTAAATATTCCTGTAGCTAAATAACTGCTTTTATTGCAAGATTGCATGTATGCAAAGCCATCAATAACCCTCTCAACACACACAAAAATTCTGTTTGCAGAAAAAACCCCACTTCTCAGATAAAACCTGTTTAAAAGAGAAAAACAAAGGAAGATCCAAATTCTTCCCAAACTGGGTGCACAATTTGCAAATGAAAAGGGAATCTTATCTGAAAGGCAAAAATGAAGTACTTTTACCCTTCAATTCTTGACCTGCTTAGCCATTTTTCAGCCTTTTGAATGACCTCTGCATTCCTATACCATTTTCATATGCTCCTGGTCTGTATTAATCAAAGCTAATAACTTCTCCACCTCTCTAGGAGATGCATTGGTCTTCTTGAATTTTTCTACTTGTTCAGTGCTCCTTCCCTTCCCCAGAGCCCTTCCGTTCCACCCCACCCTGCTTTAAACATAGAAGAGTTTGACACATGTTAAGCATTCAATCCTGAAAGTGAGAGCTGCAGCACTCTGTGTGGTATCGAGTTTAATTACACATTTCCACCACGCCCATGATTAGCGGATCACCCCACTGGGAAGTGCTGCTGACTGACCTATGGCTATCAGAGTTCAGATTAATAACACCCTTAACTTTGCTCTTCTTAACACTGGATATCATGCTTTGGTAAGACAAATAACTGTCATTTTCTCTAGGTTCTTCCTTTAATTTCTCTCTCTTTGCAGGGATTTAGGAATTACTGCAACAGTCAAAAAGTACTGATAACAGCATATCACTTAAAGACACAAAGAAAGGAGACTTCAGAAAATCAACTCCAACTCCAGTAAGTAATCTTACCACATTGCAAACATTTTCCTCACTCCAGTTTTGGAAAAGGAAGAGGATATTTCTGTAACTCTGGCCACAATTTCTACAAACAGGACCACACACCACAGACTTTAACAGTGAACAATTCAGTCTATGCCAACATTAGCAGGTAGCATGGATCGGGCTGGAGCAGATCTGCAAGAGGAACAGATGGTGCTGAGGACCTGACAATCAAACCAGATACATTTCTGGTGCTGTTCTCTTCACATCTGCTCTTACTCTGCTGCCATAGACTGAGCTCCAATAGGAGCTGGACTGTATCTTCTGATTCAGCTTCATTCAGGAGCAATTGGAATTTTCTACAATGTGAACTAGAACATGGCAAATAGGGACAAGTAGTTGCTGCACTGACTACATCCTTTTTGATACACCTCTTCCTCAAAAACCTGCTTGAAAATTGCTCTGAATTGCCCCATTAGTGATACTTCTGTTGAGAGTAAACAAAAAATTATTTTTAAAATATTAAATAAATAAATAAATAAAGAGCAGTGGCATCTTTTTTCGACCTGTCAAGTCAAAACTAACAATTCTTCAGCTCAAAGTGCAAGCCTACTTATGCAACACTCTCACTTCTAAACTCACTCCTACAGCAGGGATTTAAAAATTCATAGAACTGCAAGCAGAAAAAGATGGCATCCTGATAGAAAAAATACTCTAAGTAGTGCCATTTTCTCACTGACAGACATTATAACTTGTTATATCACCCTGTTAAAATACATTGGTGTTTGCTCAATCTCCCACACAACTTCAAAAGGCAATTCATGAATATGGCTATTTGTCCAAAATCAATATAATTTGACACTATCAGTTTGCAAATCAGGTTAAGCAAAAGCTTTGCAGACAGTTGTAGCAATTTAGATTTCCAGAAACAAAAAAAACCCTCTCCTCAAACCATACCAACAAAAAACTAATTCCATTCATGCTTAAAGTGAAAGTGATAACATGTATTCAGCAGTCACGAAAATACATCACATTTCCCTTTTTCTAGCCACCTCCCCATCCCCACCCCCTTCAGAAACAGAAAGGACCTTAATCTCTGCAAAGCACTAAATGTGAACAACCTAGAGAAGAGAATCTAACACCAGTCTGATTAAACTGACAGACAGCCAAGAAAGTAAGTCTGTCCCAGAAAATTATTTAAAATGCAATTAAAATGAATTATGTCAAGTAACTTCTCACAAAGGAGAAAGAAATAATGTTTGGGTTTTTTTAGGTATGTTTGTATATATATACACACTCAGCAAATTTCCCAGTTTTACAAATCCACTTGATACGATTTGTTTGTAGCTTGCAAGGACAAAACTACCACCTCTGACAACAGGAGAGGTGGCTTTGGACACTTTCATTCAACAGTATTTAGAGATCAGGTCAGTTATGAGATGTGTCAACTAGCAGCTCTTTAAAGCTTAATATTCTCTCATATGCACAAGGCAAGCCCAGCTGGAGAGACTACATTCCAACTGCATCAGATAAAGAACTATTCTCTGCTTTGTTGACAATCAAAAGAGCCTGAGGCCTTTCAGCAGAATTGTTCCTTTGGTTCCAGAGGAAGAACCTGTTTTAGTGTTCCTCAGTCTCTTCTACTTGAAGGCTTGATAAATCTGCTGCTGTGCCAAAGAGCAAAGTCTCCTTCACAAAGTTGATTCACTGTGTTCCTGTGCATAGACTTCCTTTGCCTGTTTTTTCACGGCTTAAGTTTCTCACTGCTGAACACCTATCAAGGAGTCTGGGAACACTGCTTTTCTCATCTGTTCAGTTCAGAACACTGCTTTTCTCATCTGTCAGAAGCATCAGACAGTTCAGTTCACTGAAAAAGTAACCCCATCCTTGCTAGTGAAGTTTGCCATCACAACCCAATTGTCTGCTACAGTTAGATTATGTTCACCCTCAAGCTTTTACAGATCCCTTGTAGTTGTAGACAGGTGTGTGCTGCCGGATCACCCAGTTAGAGCTACTGCTGAGCTGCATGCACTATGTACAGCCTCTCTATACAAATGCATGCTGCAATCATTTCAGGCAGCTCAGAATCTTCCAACTATTGGCATATTCTGCATATGAAATTATGAAAGGTATTCAACTGAAGAACAGATAAGGAAAGAAAAGACATTTAAGAAATGCATGCAGGATTTTGATTCATCCTTTTCTTTCACGTTTAACCAAACTGAAATAAAACAAGCCCTTCTTAATATCATTATCCCTAAAAATTGGGGATTTTTATAGTCTTAGTCTTAACAACACAACAAAGGAAAAAGCACACATCACCACGGACAAAGCAAGTCAGAAGGCTACAAGATACAGTTACCTTTCCCAAAATAGGAGCCTTATGTTTTGCTATTTAAAAAAAAGGGTGTAGACTCTCAAGCAATCAGACCTTTCACTTCTGTCCTGTGGTTTTCTAACCTTTGGTCATCCTAAGGTGAAGCAATACAATTCTGCAGGTGAGCTCTGGCAAATTTTTACAGTCTTACTCATAAAACACACCAAGCTTACTCCTAAAATTAGGTCTGTGTTAGAAAGGCAGAGATTTCACTTGAAGTTAGACTGCTTCCACCTTCTTCCCCCACCCCACCTGCCCCCAAAGCATTCACTACACACATGTTGTCTACATACTCACATTATACACATCACCACTTACCTGAAACAGCATCATAGAACTGCTCTTCACTGAGGATGCTGAGAGGCGGAGATCCCTTAACCAGAGACTGCTCTAGTTCATGGTGCTCGGTAGCGAGTGTCTCTAATGCTTCTGACAAGATCTTGTTTTTCTCCTGCTCATGCTCCAGTTTCAAATTCCTCACCTATAAGTAGATACATGTATGAATAAAATCTCATCTCTCTGAAGAATGTGTAGCTGGAAGCTATTCAGAAAATAGACTCTAATGAATAAATAACTAGCAAACAGCTGGAACTGAAACCGCATGGATTAATGAGAATATTACAGTACTTGTGTGATGACAATAAGGTTGTTAGTCAGCATCTTTAGTAGCTGAAAAATCTGACATGTAAGATCTAACAGTATCAATCACAATTCTGTAAGTGAATTGAAGCCAGATAACTATACCCTAAAACAGAGGGGAAATATTTACAGCTCTACTTGGATGACCTTAACTACGGAGTCAGTGATCGGTTTCTACGCGCACCAAGCTCCTTCTACTAGTCCGCTCCAATTTAGGCCAAGCAGCATCATCTAAATTGAATTACAGAGCAAATGTGAATGCCAGCTACAAATAACTACAACTGAACTATGAGCTGAAAACATTTAACCCTGAAGATTACAGAAGGAGGTTAAGAAAGAGATTCCTCTGGTAGCTGACTTAACGTTGATATAAACAGCCCTCCCTCTGAACTCCCTGAACAGCTTGCAGAGGAGCCAGAAGTTAACAAAAAGAGAAGCCCAGCCAGCAGACAGTGGACCTTTTTTAAAACCCACACATGCAATGGGCTCCAGGGCAGATGATGTTATCCATGTTTTGAGTTCAGTACTAGTAATGGAAAAGCAACATGTCCTTCCTATTTCCTCTTTTTATTTTTTGCTGATGCCTCCCTGCCTTCTGTGTCTGCCAGTAGAGGGGAAAGGGCTGTGGCTGAAGGCTCAGAAATGGCCACTTCTCCCAGCCCAACAAGGCTTCAGTGTGCTGCTACCTCTCCTTCAGTCCCTAAACCGTCAAGTCTTGCCCTTTCTTCCTTCCAGTCCCTTTTAGAAAGCATCCCCAACCCCTGCCTTGTCCTCTAGTTTACTCTCAAAGGTCAGTTTACAACACTAATTCCCCTTCCACTAAGAACATGCAAGGACATGACAATTAATCTCTTGGAACAGTTACAGGGACAACTTACACATATACCAACATTACCTTTTTGAATCTAATTTAAGAACTGTTCCTATGTCCTCTCTGGTTACAGTTTACATTAAAGCTTTACTTTGGAGGCTTCAGCCCCCTCGGTTATAACCACTTCTCAAACAGTGGATTCAGAGCTGAGCGCAAAAGGAGCTAGCAAGGAGATATTAAAAGAGATTTGCCACTTCCAGAAAAGAGCTTCTATGCTGGTGAAAACATATCCTCTAGAGAAAGATTTATAGAAGAAATTTTCACCCCCTCAGTTGTGCCAAATACTAAATCAGCTGTTTTGGCTGCCAGGCTCTGAGTATAAGGGGGGAATCCAATTAAATGATAATTAAAAGAGTATAAAATTGGGTTGCTAATTGAAAGCAGAAAAACCAGTAAGTCACTTACTGTCTAATAGTTTTACTCTGAACAAAATGAAAAAAGTCTGGACTAGTTACTGTCACTTTCATTTAAAGTTCACTCTGACGGTACCAATGAAGCCAATTACTGCAATGTTTCATACAAATCAGACATGCCATTGCAAAAGATCTGTTATTAGGCAGTTTCTGCTAAATACATTTGGTACACTGTCAAACAGTTATGGAACCACCAGCTTAGAGAAACAGCATCAGTATTTTGCTCTCCTGATACAGGGAGGATAGAGGACTGAAAATAAAATGGTACTTTTCATTTTTATTAAACAGCAAAGTAAAATCAGTTATGAAAATGCTATTTGCAATAATACTGTATTTGTACAATTGAATTAGATGCCATTATGCTATAATGCTTTGGTAAGTGATTTGAGTGATTTAAATCTTTATCTAAAACTTACAATCTAAAAATTGAAATAAAATTGAAACAATCTAAAAACCTGGACCCTTTCAGCATCCTTTAGTCATAGTTGTGTGACTAAAGAAGCAACAACACACACAGGCCTAAGACCACACCTGCTCCAAAAAAGTATTTTCTTGACCTTAAGGTTGCTCTGTCCTATCATAATGTAGAGCTAGTCAGAATTGCAGAAGGTGTACTACAAATAAATTCTCTTTTTGTAAAATCAATTTCCAGCTTTACAGTAAGGTTCACTTTTCTGTGTGCTCCCAGACCTCCTCATTGCCAGACACTTACTAGTACAGCAATTATACACCAGTAGGCAACAAATACCCAAACATTTCATCTGTTCCATAAGCAACAGGGTGCTAGCCAGAAGCTAAGGAATAAAGAAAACCCACTTAATTTTATTGCTTGCAATTGTTGGGATGTTCATTCATAACTGAATAAACTGGATTTAAAGCAACCTTAATCAATATTTAGGGGCTTGAGATGGAAAGTTATAATATAGCATTTTTTTTCAACAGTATGGAGGTTATGGGATGGACACACACATTCAGACAGAGTCCAGAGATTGCCCTACCAATCTCTACAGCCTGGCACCTCTACATTAGTCATTCCTTGAGGGCCGTTGTCAGGAAACACTGCAACAACATCACATCCTTAAGCACCAAAACAGTTTCACAGCATCAACATGAGAATGAAAAAAGATTTTAAAAATGATTCTACTACCCTTATTTTATTGATTTTGCCTGTAGAGAAGCAATGCTGGGAGAGATAAAGCTGACACAACCCTGACGTACTCAACAACACAGGAGAAAGAACCTTGCTTGAAATAAGCAGGGGTTTTTTTGAACACCAAGCAGCTTTAAGAGATACTTCCATTTTGTCAATAATAAAAGTCAAAGTAATGAAGTTCACCTCCTAAAACCTACTTACAGTAAATTGAATGTAAAGGGATGATGTTGTTTTGCTTTCTCAGAATCACATACACTCTCTTCCCAGTTTAACATGAAACACTGCAGGCAGATTGGGGCTGCTTTCAGAGCATAAGATTATTGTAATTGACCAACTGAGTGATAAGTTTTCCCAAAATGTAAGCAGCAGATTTCCATTTTGCATAATTTTGCCATGCGCTATTTCTCATTCACAAGACATGGTCAATGAACAGGATTCTGAGGTGAATTAGTCCATCTACCTTGCTACTCCACCACGACTTTTGGAGATGGCATTTCAGCTTTATCCCTTTTGCAGAAGCTGTTTCTTTCCCATTGTGTCTTTCTTCAGTGTCTCAACACAAAAACATCTGCAAGATTACAGAAGCAACCTCCAGACTAGCTTTAAAATTTGTTATTAACACAAAAAGTGTAGGATTCATGTAATAAGCAGGAAGAAGAGCATAAAACAACAAAGCTGAGAAGCATTTCAGTCGATTAAACTGGTTGCAGAGAGATCAGTGTTCTTCAGTGAAGTATCACCTGATTTTGTGAAGTTGCATCAGCTGAATACTTAATCATTTTATGAACTGACAGAAATATTCATGTAATGCAGTAAATATCACACCAAAATGATGCAGATACCTGTGTTACACACAGTTCTGGAAATCCAGTCTGAGCAAGAGGAAGTATTGGAATAATCATTTTACTGACAGCCTGAGTAAGGCACAGCTTGTCATCCAGCTGTGGTTTCTGTACCTTTCATGGTGGTGCCTGAGCTGAGAGACAGATGGCAAATCTGACTGGGTCCAGCTCCTCATCCTCCAACCATGGAATGGCTGCCACCATTAGACCCCTGTCACTGGTGTCCACAATGCCTGTGCCACCAGCAGCATTCTCAGTTGTCCTCAGAGCCTTACACAGAAAGTGGCACCAAGTGCTCAAGTGAACCCGGCATGAGGCCAGCTGAGCTCCCAATGCCCAACTGGCCAGGCCTCCTACCTTATCCCTGTCAGGAGCTGTTGTGAACCACAGCAAATAGTTATCAATGAAGCTGGGCTTGTGCTCACACTGTTAGTCAAGGACACTTTAGATCAGTCCTGCCTCCATCTCCAAAGAGAATGGTATTACAGTCAAACTTCAGACTTCCTGTTTCTGATGGAAGCTATCTACCCTTGTCTCACAGAAGCAAACAATCACTCCATCATTATCCTTACAGCTATAGACATAGCTATAACCTCAGACTGAAGTCTTGGTGGTTCTCTGTCAGTGTATCTAGATCAGTGCAACAATCCACTTTTAAAAACGTACTTCTCCAGCTGAAGATGTTTGATATCCACGGTCTGGTAACTAGTTTCACTTTTGGTTTAATTGAATAGAAATCTGCTTCCAACAGCTTCCTATACAACATTCCTGTAAACACTACAGTAAAATTTGCTATTTGTGAACTCCACATTGTAAGTTTAAATGGTAGAAGTGAGTTATTTTAGCAATCAAACTGCTCTTTCTTTTGTTAAAGGAAAATAACAAACTATGTGCAGATACTCTATTGCCGTTCCATATTATCTGAAATCCTGCTAAGCACAAGAGCATGGTTTAAAAGTTAATTTCTTCATTGTGTACTACTGGCAGAAACTTCATATGCTTATTCCAAAATATCAAAAAGCTTATCTGTGTGTAACATACACCAGTCCCACTCTGTTCTGTACCCTCAGTCTTACTTAGGTAGGTAGGAGACCAGTAACAAGCACCAAACCACTCTTTTTTATTCCCTTTTTTCTTTTTTAACGGGTAAAGTCTTGAACTATATCAGCACAGCCTGTAACCAAGGCCTCTCTGTCCATCCTGAAGACATCTTAGTACAATACACAAAATACTTGCTTTGTTTGGTGCTGGATGCCTTTAATTTAAATTAATGCACAACAACAGTAGCACTTCTGTGGGGTAGGAAAGGATCACACCACTCTATGCTCAGCTAATAACTGATCATCTCAGCAACATGCTACTGCAGCTGAAAATAAGCACTAAAGCAAACATACAGCGAGCAAGGCACAAAACAAATACAGACACCCAATAATATGCAGTGCTACATGCTTTCAACATTAGAACAGTAAACTAAAAGACAGCATACCTTAGATCCCACTTCTCCTGGACTGAGAGAGGAAAGACAGACTTCACAACACTGCAGTGTGATTTAGCTGAATTTTATTTTCAGGAACTCAACCTCAGTGCTAGGAGCGACTGCCCAAAACACACAGACTTCAGAGTTGTGCTGAAAGAAAGTACCTCCTCTTTCACAGAGAAACCATGAGGGGATCTGAAGGCAGACTCTGCTGGAATGTCAGAACACTGCGTACCAACCCTGCTCTGCAGTAAGCTGAGCACAGGAGAGCTGCCTGTGACACGGCCTCACCAACCGCTCTGATGCCTCAGAAGGGAGGGTTTGCTTTTCAAAATCAATGGCCTCGTCCAACTGCCACAGAAATTCCATCCCCCCAAAATGTCATTTCTGATGGGATATTTGCCACAAAGCACAGAAATGAGGTGCAACTTTCAGCTGGAAGGTAGGGGCTAGATTAATACCTGGCTGGAAATTAACACATGACCAAGGAATCAGAAAAACACTGCTATAGTAGAAGTGGGATTTTTATGCGAACATCTCCCAGTGCTTTATATGTGCAATAATAAAGCAAAGCAAATCAAACCTGCCATTTGTTTCACACTACATCTATTCATCTGAAGCTGATAGTTTCCAAGATCAGCTACTCCAACAGGACATACTATACTGAAAGACAGAACTTAGCACTGCACTGTAACACACTGCACTACAGAAAACTCGTCACAGAAAGCACTGGGAATCCAAAACGAGAAACTCTGTCCCTTCTGTGATTTTCATACCAAACGAAAACCCCTACCAAAAACGTTAGGCAAAGAGTGGAAACCACAACCTCGCTGCAGAGTTTGATATATACACAGTTTGTCTATTCTAACAAGCACAGTTGTAATTTTGCTGTTAGTACAATACAGTCCCTATTGCTAGTGCCTTCTTGCATAAGCCAGTCCCTTGTGATGTCCAGTTTGAACTAGTGCTGAGTAAATCTATTAATGTAGAATGAGAACTAAAAAACTCACTAGAATGAGCCAGGCCTGCCTCTGTGTCTTGAACAAAGGTAGAAATATAAAGACTGAGTATTTTCCTCGAGGTGTATCTGTTTAGAAATGGAACAGTTCTATATATTTTGCTAACTAACTTCAAAGCATGCTACTGCAGCACTAGTTCTACAGGATAGACTTCTAAGAAAAGTGCTGTTAAGACTTTCTGCTACCTGGAATAGAACCAAATTGCTGCTTAAGCTGCTACTGAAGTGAAAAATGAAACCAGTTGTTCTCAAGGAGAACTCACTCCAAAAGTTCTCATAGTTTTAACCATAATTGAGCTTCAATACTTCCCAGATGCTTCCCAGAAAGAAAACAAATTTTAGAAAAGGATTGATTTTTACCTCTTCTCATGGGACTTAACTCCCACTAAGCACACATCAGTATATGATATGAATATGTATAATCATGCTTTTCTCTTAAATCTTCCACCCCAAAAAGCAGGAACAGTTCTAGTTTCAGAATGCTGCTTTGTAAGTATGCCTCAGGTGTTTGAGGCACTAGATAAAGGAATGAGTGACTTACGAATACTCCTATGGCACATCAAAAAACTGCAAGTGTGACAGCACACATTAAAGCAACAACAGAATGTTCCCAAACAGATGCAATCAATTTCATGAAGACATCCCCAGATTCCTAAAGCATGTAAATATTTTACACAAACCTTTCAGAGTTCTGATCTGTTTATACACAATCCCTTCTACAAAGAACCTCTTGCTGACTCACTACTCCCCAGCACCATCAAGCACAAGGGACTTGTGACAAATGTCTGCTATGTAAACATATGTTAAAGTCTTGCATCCTAACTATTCATTTGCTGGAGTAAACCAGCTCCTGTAAACTTCATCACAGCCTTGACTTTTCGCAGGGAACAGAGGACTGATCCAAAATAGGTCATGATTTACTTCAGCCATTACTTCTTGCTCAGGTTTTCCCCCTCTCTGTGCCATAAGCCTGTCAGTTACCCAGCTTCAGAGATCTATCACATTTAAACCCAGCATAGTTAGAAAGTGAAAGTGAATTAAACTACTGCTACTCCAACTACTGAAAAGCAAAACAAGATGTGATCACTTAACTGAGGAGGTAAGCTGAGCTCACTGGTGATAGGCAAATGGTTATTTACTGTATCACAAGACAGCATCAGTCTTCATCTCCAAAGTCCAGCCAGCTGACTCTACAGCATTGGAGTACCACATCTCACTGAGATCATCATATTCAAAAGAGAAAACACTTGGAGGCAACAGCTGGCTTGCTTTCAGACCCATATACAGAAAACATCACCAATACAGTTTCTTTTTGTACAAAGGCTGAAAGACCCACATACACACAGCCAAACCCCATACATACCAATTTAAAGTCCTGGTAATCTGTTCTCTTACATCCCAACCCGAAGTCTATAGAGGAAAGCAAAGACTTTGTAGAACAAGTCATACGACTGCCTCAGTCATTCCCCAGATGAACACAAGAGTTCATTGTTAGTCAACCACAAACATTCACATCAAAGTTCAAGAGGACGAGTTTAGCAGGGCTGATTTGGAACTGTTACATTTCATTCTTCTGAGCACAGAGTTGTAGTATCTCCCTATATTTGATTTAATAATATAAATTAAATTCTGCTAATGAAGGAAAGGATCAGGTATGATCATAAAACTTAGAAAAATACAGCAGAAGCAGCAGTAGAAGCAAAAGTCATGCTATCCACACAGAAGGAACTCTTACTTTGGCAAGATCATGTCAACTCAGGCAGACATTTCGGCTGTAAGAGATCAGATATTGAAGAGAAAAGCCGAAGATGCTGAGAGCACGCAGCAGCCTTATCCCAGCGTACATGTCTAATATAAAAATTCATCATTCAAAACTGCTGGGAACAACAGTTTCTGAACTGGCCACATGCTAGGGACAAGGACTGTTTGCCTCCCACCTTTCCGTCCTAAGACACTAACACTTCCTCCTCAACACGGACCTTGCTGCCTTCCTTCCCCTCTCCTGTTTCCACATTTGGCTATGTCAAAGTGTGTTTATTCAGAGGCTGTTGAAGCACTGCAATTTTAACCAGTGGAGGATGTCACAGTTCCCAGCCAGGAACCTGTCTAAAAGCACATGAGCAAACTGCAGAGACTAATTGCTGATTGCAGATTAGAAGGCTGGTTTTGGCTAAAAATCTTGGATTTGAGTTTTCTGTCAGAGAAACTGCTTTCTTCAAAGTGTTTCTGCACAGTCAAGACCTAAAAAAGCTCTTTATGGCTTGTTTCTAAAGTGAGACTCAATGGCAATTCCAAGTCTTCCTCTCAAATGTATTTGTTTTTCCCATTTTACTTTAACAATTTAACTGTAATCTGATAAATGTCGTAAGGTCCACTTAGGTTTGAAAGCTGCAGACGTTGCCAGTCTCCAGAGCCCATTCTGTCCCTACTTGAGTTCCAGTACTATAATACTGATTAGTCAAATACCAGGACTTCAAAGAAAAAGCCTTCTGTTTTTGTCATTTTCTGTGAAGTATTGTTTCTATTCTGAGTAATGCTGAAATTAAATATTGCTGCTATTCACTCTTGCCAATACTAATGCCAAAACAAGCTGGGAGTCAATGACATCTGCAGCGATGCACGCATTTGGGAAGCGCGCTTTGAGTTGCAGACCTACGAGATTACCAGAGAAAAACAACACCCCAAGGATATTTCGCTGCCCCAGTGAGTTTAAGCGAGTATGTCTTCTCAGAGGCATATGCCACAAGTAACTTTCCTCAAACTAAAGGCCTCATTGAAGCTGATCTATCATACTGATGCCAGCAGAACCAGAACACCACACTGCTGCATGCTTTCAGATCTGGTAGAGACAATTTTTTGTCTTCTCCTTTTGAGGGACTGGACATCTTTGAAGTTTGATAGTCCTACAGAGAGACCAGATTTTAAGATGTAAGGGATCTTAAGAATGCATACAGGAAACATTTTCTTTTTATTCTTAAGGACTGTTTTGAAAATAGATCTTAAGGCAGTTTTGATTTAACTACTTCCCTTAAGCATTCTTCCGTATACACCACTGATTACTTTGATCAACCCCTTTGTAATCTCTCCCCCACACTTCTTCCCAACTGGATTATGGCAAGTGCATGTAATGTTTTCTCTTTTGAAGCAAATGTCATGTTCTTGCCATGTTATTGTTGGCTCTTACTGGCTTAGTAGTGCTGCTGGACTCAATTGTTGACTCAGTGAAAACAGCTTCCTATTAAAAAAAATTAACACTTCTGAAGCTGGCCGTCTGTTGTACAAGCTCTGCATTGGGAATCTTGTTAATTATTCATCATTCACTAAGTCTAACTGATGGGTTTTTTAAGAAGAAATTCCAAAACAAACATGCACGCCTGTACAGTTGTTCTGCATTTCTGAAAAACTCAAGATGTCTCACTTGCCAGTTTTTATTTCATTTTGGATACCAACCAAATTGAAGTGAAAAAATGTTACATAGGCCAGAAATCAACAGTGAGTTTTACAATGCAATGCTGGAGTTCTTGTCTCCAAATAAAATCCACCTTGGAAAGCATTCTTTGCTGTTTCTGCTATAGTCCAGAACACGTTCTTCCCACATTTCCAATATTAAAGAATCAGACTTCAAAGACCAATACAGATGCAAAAATCCCACTTCTACTTCATATTTTAGAAGACTTGGAGCATTAAGAAGATTGCCCCTTCTTAGGGATGATTTTTCTCTGAGACACTGTTTTTGTCCTTACTCCTAAGCAGGCAACAGCCAGCAGACTTCAGCCAGGCCCTGGGTAGGGTAATAAGACATTTCCTGAAATTAGAGTCAGTCATGCAGACATTTGTCCAGCAGTTAGAGCAGACAGATAAATATGCTCTGGAGTACAGAAATTCAGTGCAGAACTAGATAATCCAAATGTTCTCATTAGTGGAACAGATCCTTTCTACTTATGAATGATCTCAAACACTTTTGCCCTTATGTGATAGAGACTTTATACTGTCGTTGTGTTTGAGTTTTTAAAAAAATTTTTTAAGAACATTGCAGCAAAGTTATTTACTGTTAAGTATTCTATTTACTACTCTCCTATATGGAATCCAGCAGCATCTATAGTTCAGAGGAAGAAGTGACCCCAGATTAAACTTCTAAATTCTCCCCACTACAAACTGAAACAGAATCTGACAGTCTAGAATGACATATCATTTTTTAGATTCATTAAATTGCATGTGTAAACAAAGACAATACTAGAAAAGCACTGACCACATATTATCAGCTCATCTTGGACACATGGTTCCTTGAAATTTTCTAACACTACTGTACTGGACTGCCCCTTAAGTATTTGTATGTTGAAGGATTGTTCAAACTAGAGAAGAGGGGGCTCAGGGCAAATCTCATCTATATACATAACAGAAGGGAAGATGAGAAAACAGCTGAAGCCTGGCTCCTCTCAGTAGTGCCCAGTGCCAGGAGAGAAAAAAATGAGCACAAGTTGAAAGGCAGGAAATCCTCTATGATTGTCAAAATGTCTTCTTTTCACTGTGATGGTGACAGAGCACTGACACAGGCTGCCCATGGAGGTTATAGAGCCTTTATTCTTGGAGATACTCAAAAGCCATCTGGACATGGTCCTGAGCAACCAGCTCCAGGTTGCCTTGATTGAGCAGGGGGGGTGGACCAGAGGACCTCCAGAGGTCCCGTCCAACCTCAACCATTTCCATTTTGCTCTTCTGTGAAATTAGGGTTTAGGCCTTAGTCTAAAATGTTGCTTCAGAGGTGGAGGAGATTCAGGTCAGACAAAACTAGATTTCTGCTATCCATAGGCACAGATGCCTGCTGTCTAAGGTTTCCAGCTGTCTGAAACAGCCAGCTCATTTTAACCTCAATTTGATTTGTCTGACCTTGCAGCAAGGTGTTTCACTGGAAAAACACACAATCCAATTTGGATGCATAGCACAGGACACATCCACAATTAATAATATTGGGATTTACAGAAAGGTATAAACTACTGACAAACATGGATTACCACATTACCTAGAGGAGGTATACTACTATCTTGACAACTCAAGATTTGTCCTCACCACAATGATCAAAGCCTTGTTTATGGGTATCTCATTAGTTTATGTCTATCAGGGGAAAACCACCAAGTTCCTGCAGATGCTTTTCTGCTGCTGCAGCTCTGCACAAGACCTGGAGGCTGATACTCTGACCATTTACACTGAATATTTCCAGACAAGGTTAGAGTAGTTTTGTTCTCTCTACCCTTTCTCTCACCATAGTTTTTGACTCAAAAAAGAGGGATGTGCAATAGCACCACTATTATATTTCAAGACTAACAAGAAGCTGTATTCCTATTTAAAGGTCAAACATACTTGAACAAGATTTTGTTGTGGAAGCTGTGTAGCTTTGGCAACATAAAACTCCTTGAAGCAGATGAAAAAGTTTGCGGTCTACTAAAGTACCCCTACATTATGAAGGTACACTGCAGACCCTTTCAAATAGGCACGCTCTAAAGCCATTCTCTAAGTCTACTAGCACTTGGACCTATGGATCCAAGAGTTATTGCATTGATGTTCACATTTTAACATTGATAATGTAGCCCTGACAAGCACGAGAGAAGGGAAAACATTCCTATTAAAAAACACGGAGTCCATTCACCTTACAAATGGCTCAACATGAAGCTATGCAAGCAAGGTAAGCACATCACAGGTGTCACTCCCAAAGACAAGATGTTCAGATGAGGGCTGTGCTTAGAAAGCCAGGCATCATCTTTATACAGGCCTCATCAGGATGTTCACAACAAATGGATACACTCTGTTTGTAAGAGGAGCTCTACCTTACCATTTATTTGCAGTAACATTCGGTTCACTATAAATGGAGCATAAATTGTTTTGTGTGTGCTAATCAACCAACCTGGAGAGCATAGGCCTGTATTTCCCATTTATACATAACACTGAAAGCATTTATTATTAAAGTGTATTATTGCTGCATTTCAAGGAGAGTGACATTAAGAACAATACAAGCAATGTAGAGAAGGAGTTTACTAGCATTCCTTTATGAACAGGCATGGCATGTACCTTCAAGGAAAACTTCAACACCAGTGATTTATTTTCAGGGTGTAAATGCTTTCTAAACACAGTCCATTTACCAATTCTAGTGATATTGCCAGTGACTCAGCAGCTAGCATTACACTAAGGCATTTCATCAGTGGACAGCAGAGCAAGCAGAGATAACACACTTCTGAATACTAATATTAAAACAAATAAAGCTTTTAAAGTCACTGCCTTTCTAGGGGGGTGAGGAGAGGGAGGCCAACAAGTACACATTTGGACACAAAAAAAACAGACAAGAGGTCAAACTCCACCATTGCTTACCCTGATTATAAAAATGGTATCAGCTCTAATAAGTCAGAATAAAAAAAAGTCCAAAAAGCAGTTCTGGTTAAAATACCATGACTGTGACCTGGTGAAGTTTAGGTTATAAACAAAAACACAATGGACAATACACCCTCCCCATAAACACTAGTACTGTCTAAATGGAAATCATCCCTTTTTTTTATTTTTACTTCATAGCTGGAAGACCCCTGTATTTCATGGAACCAAAGTGACTAAAATAAGCCAACTGAAAAAATGAGAAAGAACATCAGAAAAGTAAGTTTAGATTCAGTCAATCTCCTTTACTCAAGGAAAGGCTACACATGGACAGCTTATTAGCCCATAAGGCAAGAGATCTGGCATCGCTGATGTTTAAGGAAACCAATAAAACTAAAATATACTTAAATCTCACTACATGACAAACTTAAGATGATGGAACAAGTGTTAAGTGGCACAAAGCCTTAAGTTACTTATGCTGCTCAGAAACGCTGCTTTTAAAACAGCTTCACACAAAATACCTGCATAATAAAGAGTTAAATGTTCTGTCTCCCCCAAAAGCATGTGTCAATACCCAATACTGGATAGACTACATGAAATTTGTTTTTCATATGTGTAGAAATTATTATTTTTAATTATTACTCTCATAAAATAGCTTTTATCAGACTTACATAGAACAAGAAGCCTTATTTCCTTATATATTAATTTTTCATAAATCAAGTTTCAAGAAAGAGAGGTCAAGAAGAAAGATACATCTTCAGATAATTAGTATATGTGTTTGACCACAGTTATCCAGTTTGTGTTCTGATGTTTTATGCAGCTGAGACACAAAACCAGACCACTTAGCCAGATTGTGACTGCAGTCAATTAACTAACACACTTGCCAAGCAAAATCTCAGCAAACAAAGTTAACAGATATGGTGATATGCATAGAGATTCAGCCTCCTGGGTTTTTTCAGGGCCTAATTTTTTTTCCTGAACTGTTACCAGTCCTTAACTGATAATACACTGGTTGGCTTGGAGCAAAAAAGTTTTAGAACTCTGCTCTTCAACCATTCTTCCAAAACACATCAGGTACAAATTAAACCAGAACATGGAAAACAAGCTGATCAGTTTTACATGCCATGATACATCACAATGACATCAGAAGAACAGAAGTGTGTACCCTTCTCACTCCAATTTGTTCTCTAAGCAGGAGAAAAAAACAAACAATATTCTCATAGCATTAAGTAGTGAAAATACTTAGAGAAAATATCCATCTTATACATTTCTTTTTCTGTTTGTCTCCATTAGCTGGGAGACAAGGGCATAATTTCACAAATACATTCATAGAAAACAGAATTCCTAATTCATATTTGAGAAGCTTACTCTATCAAGAACTATTCCATTACACTTGATTGCTGCTCAGTTTTTTCCCCCTGCAGCCTCAGCTAAGACTGTTTTCTCAGCATTAAAAATTAAGTACTCAAACAAGTGGTACACAAGACCTTAGAAGTAAACCTCAGAGCAGGAGCTGCAGAAGCACATTAAGGAGGAGTCTCATTTCAAACCAGTATGTTTTTACACTGTGTTTCCCCAGAGGCCCATAAATGGATTCCAAGTTAGTATACACAAGGCTGCTTAACAACAACCGCCAACAAAAAACACATCTATGGGCCAAGCATTAACCCACTGTGAAAAGTGCAAGAGCAGCTTAGCAGTGGGCTTCCAGCTGGGCTACAAAGTGAGCAGCAGGGAATGCCTTCAGACAAGCTGTCTGACCAGCTTCCATGCAGGCTCTTTGAGCTACAGGTCAGTAAGAGTCTCTGTGTCGCTACAAGTCAGTATGTCACTTTGTACACTTCAAAGTAACCTCCTTCCTTGCAGGTGGTGATATGTTGTATCAGCAATCTTGAAGAAAACAAACAAATAAGAAAACAAAAAAAAAACCCAAACCCACCAAAAAATTCTCCAAAGTTGAGACCCTGCAGTATTAGAAAGCCCAGAAGCACTTGCCTTTTACCCTATAGTAACATCAGAGCATCCTTTTGTGAGCCAGAACCATCTTTCACCCAGAAGCCTTTCCAGCACTTGCCCAAGGATCTTACCAATTGCTTCAAAACCTATCAAATGCTTCAAAAAAAGCACTCTGTCAACACACATAATATCCTTTCATAAAAGAACAGCAGTAATATTTACTTATCTTTCCCCTGAATGGAGACTCAATATTTCTTATTTTAAAAAGCTTCTGCTTAGCTTCACTTCCCACTCTGGTGACCTATTGAATCTTGGCTGCTCTAGGGAAATCTCAGAAAAAAGAAGTTATGGTCTTTAACTCCCTCACCTCTGAGATACTTTGGACTTGCTAAACTCCTGCCTCTACTAGTAAGGACATTGTCTTCACAGATCTATAGTTGGCTTTATACCTGCAAGGCTGCAGTACACTGGTAATAATGCTTTCAGAGGAAGAACACTATGCCATCCACAAACATCTCACTATCAGGTTACTCCAACTTTAATATCTTCACTATAGAGCTTTAGCCCAGATGAAAAATGTGCATATAGAGAACCCAAAAATTAGTATAGCACAAATCATCAAGGCATGAGTACAACTGTCAACATTCTAGCAGGGGAAAAAACCAAATGACTTTCCTGTCAGTAGCTTTGTTCTCTTATACACACTGCCTATACAGCATTCCCCAATATTTTACATCCTCGGCTCCTTGCATATGGGAAAAATACCATTCTTTACTAGGGAGCCCATCTGAGCATAGAGAAGCTTCCATTGAACTTGTAACCTTCAAACAAGATTCAAGCTGCACTAGGTGTTCCTAGTACACTTCCACTCATTTGGAGGAGAAGGGAAGAAACGGGATCAAGTCAGTTACTGACCAAGAGCCAAGAAAGGTTTTCTTGATGTAGGTACACCTTGATTCTCTCAAAAACAAGCAGCTCTTGCTGTGTTCAGTCCAACCATCAACTTTCTGAAAACTGTTCTCCTTCCCAGAAGCACACAACCTGAACAGCAGTCCAGTTGTTCAGGGCATTGCCTACAGGCCTTGACACACTGGGGTTTTCCCTCGATCTCCGCTACCTTCAGCAAGAGCTGAACAGAATGGACAACATTAGTTCCTCTGTGCTCCAGTGATTGAAAGGAATAAAAATTAAAAAATAGGGCTAGCTACTTGTTTCAAAACACAAAAGAGAAAAGATCAGAAAAACAAAGGCACTGGTTTTATCAGCTGAGGGAGTATGGATTCTATAGTTCTAGGTCTAGTTCAGAAGCCAACCAATACACGATCCCCTTACTAGACCTAACTCAGAAATCTTATCACTAACTTTTTTCTTAGCTTCTCTGATTTTATTTCAGTCCCTCACCCCTCTTTATCTCTCCCTTCCACACACACCAGAGGCTCCCAAGACCTTATAGAAGTTAATGTAGCTGATGATATTGCCAGATGGAAGAAAAGGACTGCTGATGGATGCCAGGACTTCTCTAGCAGATTTGCACAGGGTGCCTTTATCAGCAGTTCTCCCTTGACTGCAGATTCTCATCACTGCTCTCCTCATCTGCACCCCCACAAAGAAACAGATAATAAAATTCCTCATTAAGGAGTTATCTGGACATAGCCTACAGGCACCTTCTTCATTCACAATACAGTAAGGTAGGAAGGAGGTTTAAGTGATAACAGCCATGCTCATACCTGTCTCCCAGAAGACAAATCAGAAATATATTAAAGACAACTATTTATATGCCAAAGAGCATGCAAGCATTCACTCACAAGAACGCACACAGACACATCTAACATTCAATTATGATTCCAAGAAATCTGAAATAAACTAAGGCAGTGCACTGAATTTCCAGAGACTGGTATTTGCCAGTTGAACTGTGTGCACATTTTTTATTTACAGGATGTACATACAAGAGATAGCACATTACGCCATGGTAAAGATAACTAAGTTCAAGGACTATGACCCACAGTATATTGACATTAAAAAGTTTTTGTGAAAGTGACAAGCTTAATTTGTTATGACAAATTCTTTATAGCTGAAATATACAACTCATTTAATGAAAAAGTGAAGAAACCTTTCCTGTATTCCTTATCTCATCAGCTAAGGCTTTTCACCAGCTTGTAAACAAGTCCCCTTTTTAAGACAAAAACAAACTGGAAAGAATGACAACTGCAAAGGCTGAAGATCAAAGCCACAAACAGACTACAAATGAAACCAGCTTACAACTGCTACACGTTCTACAGTCATGCTGTACGAGCTCTTAATTTACTGTTACATATAACCCTTGATGGCAAAAGCGAAACTTAAAGAGTCAAGATACTCATCTACACACTTTACCTAAGCACTGGTTAGTGAAGAAGTAAGGCAAAAAAAGGAAAAGCCAATTTCTTTAAATAAATAATTTTTTTCTATCAATTTCACACTGCTTCAGTACAGGTAGTTCAAGTACTAGAGATTAATTTTAAACTCATTCAGAAAATCTAGCAGAGAGAATACCGTGAAAAGAACCTTATGTTCAACTTCTCCTACAACTACATAAAATAACTCAGGTTGCAAAAACTACTAGAATCAAACTGCTTTAGGAATGTAGGTTCTGATATTTGCTAGAAATAGTCCAAGGCAAATCCTGCTTTGAAACACTACTCACTAACCTTGTGCCAAAGTCACTGCAGAAAACGTTTCAAGTTGGGCAGGCTGCCTCTGACACCAACGCCCCAGTATGTACTCAGATTAAAGCAACCAAGTTACATTCCCTTTTCCCCTCGCATGTTTTAACTATTTGGCAAAAAGTATCTGTGCTCGCATCTGTTTGACACTGACGGGTTCATCCCAATGTCAAGAAGGAAGCAGAGCCACTGAGAGCAGCCCCCAGCCCATCACGAACGCTACATACCGCGGGACGATTCTGGGCAGCGCCGTTCCGAGGGAAGCCGCCCCGGCCGTAGCAGCAGCAGCAGCACCCGCCGGGCGGGCACACGCCGCGAGCGGCCCCTTCACCTTGCACCACACGCCGCGGGCTCCGCGGCCGCCCCGGCGCGGCGCAGGGCGGGGCGGGGCGGGGAAGTGGCGGCCGCCCCGCGCAGCCGGGGCGCGGCTCCGCTCAACGCCGCTCCCGCCGGGCTCCGCCGGGCGCGGGGCGGCGGCGCAGGAGGAGCAGGAAACCAGCCCCGAACGGCGGGGCGGCCACGCCGGCTCCCAGCCCGGCTAAAAATGGCCTGATGGAGCGAGCGCGCCCGCCCCTGCCGCGCCCCCGCCCCGCCGCCGGGCTCGGGCGCTGCCCGGCGCTCACCGCCGCGGCTCCCGGGGCGGCCCGCGGGCTGTGCGGGCTCCCGAGCCGTGCGGGGCCGCCCCGCAGCACGGAGTCCCGCCGCAGTGGGTTATTTTTGGAAGCTCCCTCCGCCTCCGGCTCTGCGGCGTCACAGCCGCTCCCGCCGTGCGGAGCGGGGAGGTCACGCCTTCCCGCGGCCGCCCGGAGCCCGCACCGCGCCGCGCCCCTCGCCGCCGAGCCCCGCACGGCGGCACCGCGGGCAAGGAGAAGCGGCGGGCAGACGGAGCGATCGGAGATTCATGCACCATTTCTAGCGCAAGTGGAGGACGGCTGAAGCTGGCTGGTTTAGTGCTGCGTTAGCAGTTTCATCTGCAGACTGCGCGATTATGCTACAATTGGCAAAGCACAGTGATAAGTAACACTAAATAAAGTTTCCTCTAGAGAGCAAAAAGTGCGTTCACTGTGGTTATGCTTACTGAAGTGAGGAGCCTCCCCTCATAAGTCAAGCAGTAGCTTCTGGTATGCTGACAATTTAAATTAGAGCGAAAAAGAATTCTCCTTAAAGATGAAAGATAGAAAGGCACCAGGCTTGAGAAAACATTAATTCTAGAGATAACTGGATTTCATGGGACATGGACAATACGATTGCAAGGTTGTATATATATTGCTTTTAAAATGCCAACAAAACTACAGTCCTGAAATCAACCCTGAGCAGCAAAAAATCAGGGCCCTGACTTATAAAGGACAACAAAGCCAAATGCTGTGGGTTTAAGAACAGTAATGATCAATGAATGTAGCTTCTTGGAAAGCTGCAAGTCTTAGGAAGAGATTATGGCATTTTAAAAAGCCTGCACTGTATTTCTGAACTTAGTAGTTTGAAGTTTAAAACTACCAAGAAAAAAAAATTCTCCAGGATCACATCATCTCCCTGTCATGACCGACTGATTTCACTAGCTATGGTGGAAAAACAAGTTCACACCTCAGCCTATCCCTCTGTGCCCAAATCCATGTGCTTCCAGATTAAAATAAGGCCTCTATTACACCTACAGAGACTATTCAAGTTCAACTAAGGTGACATTACAATTTCACCATATGCTTTGCCATACACCACTCTGGAAAGCTATTTTAGTCTGGCTTGAAGCAAGATGCCAACACAATTAAGGAATACTAACTAACACTATACACCCACTGTTGTAACAATTTCCCCCTCATCCGCAAATGAAGCTGGCAACTTTAATATCAGACTTTCTGAAGGAAAAAACTCCATGTGAAAAAAAAAAGCAATGGTTGTTTCACTCTGCTAGAACTTAAGTAAGTCTAAAAGACTCGTGACTGGAAACAAAGGACTTGGAAAGGAATGAAAAAAAACCAAACCTAGACAATGGAGCCAGTGTTTGTAGCTCACTGTTAAATAACTGGAAGACAAGCAGCATCAACACAAACCTCATTCTGAAACACAGCTTACAGAGGACAGTAGAGTAAGAGCCTAACCCAGGGATTATAGTTACCACAGAACAGGAAGACAAGCTTATTCCATGGTACAAGGGTATCGTCAAGAAGGAAGAAAAATATCAGCTCTCCTGCTCTAGGAACTAGTGAATTTGACATATATTCCCAAATTGAAGTGTTTGCATGATGTTTAACACTATAGAAGACATTTGTTACTGGGAAAGCCAGAAGTTCAACAAATAGCATTTGCACACCCACTAAGCACATGGTCTGAAAAACAAATTCAGAAGCAATATTGTTCAACACTTCAGTTAGCTAGTAAAAACGAAAAAAAAAAATCCAAAACCTAATTTTCTCAGTATTTTGACCTTCACATCAGCAAAGCAACAGCTTTATTGAATTCAAACATTCAGTCTGAACATTGCAAGCAATAGCTTGTAACCAAAATGTCTCTTTTCTGAACACCCAAATACTAAGACATCCTTTTGCAAAGGCATATACCTAGTCTTTCTCTATAAGAATAAATTTTTGTCCCATTCAGTATGCAAAAGGACAGCTTATCAACAACATGGAGTGGTATGGGTTTGTGTATTTATTTTTGTAACAGGTAAACAGGGAACTAGACAAATATGCTAAGTTTTTAAACCCTTTATAGACCCAAGCAGCACAATACATACCCCTTCTTGCTTTGTGAACAGGTTAAGGCACTCAGCCAGAGCCTCACATGTTTCCTGGGATACTTCAGAGACCACATCAACTTTCTGCAGGAGGGGAGAAGATATTCCTGAAAGCACAAAAATATTAGTAATGTTAGAAGGACACTGTAAATGTCAGGATTCTTTAAATTATTTATTCCTCTAAGTAATACAGACATAACATTCACATGTTACAGGAAGGCTGGTGCATTGCAAGATCTGTGGGAGGGTTTTTTTGCATCCTTTCCCTAGTACTGGTATAAGAGGCACATGAATAGATTGAGTTTCTCTTTCAGCATGGTTTAGAAAGCAGAGGCAGTAAGCCATGGCAGCAGGACACTGGGAAAGGAACTAGCAACAATCTCCTTTTAACCACTTACTAGACTTTAAAGCTTCAGCTGACAGAATTTAAATAAAAAGGATTCTGCACTGGTTTACTATAAATAGAAGTGTAAAATTTAGATTATTTTTTGCCTTCTGCCATGTATTACATAGAAGAGAAAGAGCTTACCACAGTGCTCAGTGCAGCTGAAAATTTAGGTTTGAGAAAAATACATTGAATTGTAACTACAAGCACACTGAACAAGTGTGGGGGAAGGGGAAGACCTTATTTTCATGGACTCATGTGTAAGTAGCACAGCTTGTCATGTCACATCCTCACTTCTGTGACCATTTAAAGAAGGAACTGCATGTCTAGAACCAGCAGGAAATCATAACTCAATCAGCTGGTAGAAATGATTGGAGTCAATCTGTGAAGTTTTCTGATGCGCAGCAATTCCTTGAAAATCAAGTAAGTAATTTTCTCAGGAAGCATAGTTGTTGCAATTAAAATAATTGCAACATTTAGTGCCTGCAGACTCCAGGATCAGTTGACAACATTTAGTAACCCAGGTGCTTCGAACTGATGTCACACCAGTAACATTAAGAGGTCCATCAGTGACAGTACCTGAGCTCAATTTTTAACTTATACTGCTTATGCAGGACAAGATACAGTACATTTCCACACACTAATTGTGGTCTCTGAACCAGAGCTCACCACTGACTCAAACTGACTCTTCCAGCAGCTGCTAAGAACAGCTAGTGCCTCTAGAAGGAGGGCAGCACACTAAGTGCAGGGGACATCTTTATTTGAAATATACAAGATGCATAAGTCTCAAAGATTCAGAATGGCATGCCAAGTCCCTGGACTCAGAACAGCATGTTGAAACAAGGAGAGAATTTTAAATACCAGGTGCCAACATAGCCATTTTTATATTACTCAAACGATTTTAGGGAAAACACCACACAGAAGGGTTTCTAACTCAGAAATTTGCATTCTTCTGGAGCCAGAGGATTCAAATACTTTAAAAATACCACAACAATGGGAGAACTAGAGCAGTTCTCTCTGCTGCAACCTACAGAAGGTGCACATGATTCCAGAAACAGTTCACTGACCTAGCAAGTTACAAACATCCCTTGGAAGGAAAATAGGAACTTATTATTGCTATTGGCCAAGACTAGTAGTTTCTAGGAATGGAATCTGCTTTTGCTTTACTATGGGTATTGGTTGTTTAAGTTGTGTATTTCCTTTAAAAAAATGTTTTTCTTCTTTAAAAAAGAACCTCACTTGTTCTACAGTCAGGGAAACTGCCTCTATAGCTACCAAAGGAAATTTATCCACCTTATAATTTTCAAACTGGGGGTTTTTGTGAAAAAATCTGTTTTACTGTAACAGTGATTACAAAAGCTACACAATAAGTCATATACATTATGAAATGTCCCTTTGCCTTGTGAAATAAAAATATGGTAAAAATTCAGTTTATGAAAAAGACAGTGTAACATCACAGAGTAACTTACCCCATTGGCATGTGGAGAAAAAGCTGTATTTTTAGCCTTCTTTTGTAAAGGCACAGGGATGGAATAACTTTTTAATTCTCAAAACTGGTATTCTACTACAGACTAGGGATCTGTATAGACAAAGAACTTGTTCTCTAATCTGAGCTACAAAATTTTAGCCACAATATATAACTAGGACTCAGGTCCAAAGGACCAACAATTCTTACAGAACTCCTTTGTGTGTTTAATACATGAACAACTTCTCTACATGTTTAAGGTATTTAATAAAACAAGTACAAATCTCTAGCATCTTGATGCCCATGATATATTTTAGCAGTTATTCTGCAAAAATTTAAGAACGTGTTAAGAATTATAACTTGAAATGAAACCTGAGAAGTTCAAATCTGGCATAAAAGTCATAGCAAAATCTGTGGTATATATCCCATTATATCATGCCTCCAGTTCTCTGTATAGTTTTGTGATTTCACTGCTCTTTGTACCTGTGAAGAGACACTTATGCACTACAACAAGCTACCAACCACAGATTTGGTTTTAAAAAAACCTTAAAGCAGACCCATGTTATATTTTTATGATACTATTCAATAAGGACTATAGCTAGAGGCAGTTCCACTGCATTTACAGCTGCTAATAAAATTTCTTTCAATCAGCATACTTCTTAGTTGTTTCTCCAAATCTGAAATCTTAATTGTTAGCAATTACTGTAATGCTACTTTATTTGAATCTTTTTTCATGGGGAAAATTGTCCTCCATTTTCAAGCTCCTGAAAATTTGATTTTGGGGAAATAAAAGCATCCTGTTAAAAAGAGAAAATTAGTTGCTTGGTAACAAACTACATTTTAAATTAATCAGCTTTACCTTTTGTAGCATCCAAAGATTTAACCATTGCAAGGAAGTCTGAAACCTCTTTACTGAGTCTTTGTTGGCATGCTTGTGCTTTCTGAAAAAAATAAGGATAGCTACTTCAGAAGTACCTTGTTCTAAGGAAAGTGTATGTTTACTTTCTTTATTATAGTGAAATTTTAAAATTTGGACAGCCAAGAGACTGATATATTAAAACTGAAGCAAATTACTTAAACTACCTTCAAAGACACAAAAGCAAACAGAGTATTTATGAACATCTTATCACTGACTAGATTTTATTTAATTTAATGTAGCAAATCAACCCCAGTCAAAATTGTTCTATGTGCCACTTTTGCTATTCACCTCATTCTTTACTGAGCAGTTTAAAAATCTGGGAAGAGCAAGTACTTGCTCTTTGAGAAACTTAAGGACAAAATAAGCACATGCATAGGTTAACTGATAAATGGCAAGTATAGTGGCATGCAGAAACTAGCCCCAAGACCATATTTCAAGCCCGCATTCAAACCTGGAGACAGTTATAATAAAACCATAGAATGGCTTGGGTTGGAAAGGACCTTAAAGATCATCTAGTTCCAGCCCCTGGCCATCCACACCTTCCACTAGCCCAGGCTGCTCAGAGCCCCATCCCACCTTGACCACTTCCAGGGAAGGGGCATCCACAGATTCTCTGGGGAAGCTGTTCTAGCACCTCACCATCCTCACAGTACAGAATTTCTCCCTAATATCTAAACAAAATCTCTCCTCTTCCCACTTATCCTATCACAACTACATCTAGTGTGTAATCACTACTACACAGTTGGCCTGTGTAAAAAGTCACTCCCCCTGTTTTTCACAAGCCACCCTTAAGGCCACAGTGAGGTCTCTCTGAAGCCTTTGCTCCTCCAGCTCTCTAAGTCTGTCTTCAAAGGAGAGGTGTCTATTCATTCCTGGTGGTCACCTTTGTGTCCCTCCTCTGGACCTGCTCTAACATGTTCACATCTTTCTTGTGCTGAGGACCCAGAGCTGGATGTAGCACTCCAGGTGGGGATCTCATGAAGGCAGAAGAGGGGGGCAGAATTGCCTCCCTTGCCCTACTGGCAGCTCTGCTTTTGATGTGGCCCAGGATGCAGTTGGTCTTCTGGGCTTCAAGTGCACTGTTATCTATTAAATAATACCAACTTCTGTAGCCTGCTGGGGACTGCCAGTGCCAGTGATCCTCCCACCTCTGCTGTGCCATGAGCTACTTCATGTTCTTGTACCAAAAGGAATGGTACAAGCTGCTTGGAGTTTAGCCACATGAAGATTTTTGCACTGCAGCATCAACTTTCCATTAAAATAGAATGTTTTAGCAGTACATGTATAGCAAAAAGAATCACAGGCTGAATGCTAGAATTACCAAAGACTACTTAATCCCATTGCAGATATGAGCAGTCACTATTCAATGCATCTGATGTGATCTGGGGTGATAAAAGATCGTTTCTAAAACACTTCATTGCCTGTTCTGTAGAGGCAGAACTCGATGTGGGTTAGCTTTGGTGACACCAGGACTGGAGGATATCAAGTAGAGTACACAAGGCTCCCTCTCCTGGCTGAAACACTCAAGCAGCTTTCTATCTTACAGTAGTGCTGGCAAAAGTGAAATCACAGCCCTGTAGCTATGATAAACATGTCATCTTAGCCACATAGCCTGAGCAGGAATACATGACAGCAAGCAGTGCAAACACAAGTAGCATTTATGCATCCATATGTGGAATCATCACTTTTAGTCAAAGGTATATTGAAGTATTTTAACACAAAACAAGGCTAATCTGCAACTGCCAGATGCATGAGCCAGGTAAGTATTCAGTACATACTTTTAGAGTGTCCTGTAGGTCTGTAACAGATACTGCATCATCTTCATCATCACTGCTCAGCTGTTCCTGTGTGCAGTAGTGAGTGCTATATGCAGAGTGGTCCTCTATTGCTTCTAGCCAACTCTGGAAAGGAAAAAACAGAGTTAATAAACATTTCAAAGGTCATCCCCAAAACAAAGTATCATGCAAGCAGAACAACAAAATTTTCTCTTTATATAAATAAGATAGTCATTAGTAAAATGAGACATCTCAATAGGTAAAATATGGTTTGCTAGAAAATGCAACATGTATTGCAGATGAAATACTCTGTGGGCAGAGTACCACAGACTTAACTTATTATTAACCCTTAAGCAAAAATGTAACCCATGCCTCAGTCTATTCAAGGTCACATTAAAAAATCTTATTAATTAAAAGACCATAGGGAACATATTTTGTATCTTTGGATTTCTGTTCAGAGAGCAAGGTCCCTGTGACAAAGTCTGCTTTCTTATGTGTGACAAACTTTGTGCACAAAACCTCAAGCACTATCATAATTAAGAGGTAGATTCTTCTCCTGTTCATTGGATCACAGAGTGGCTGAGGCTGGCAGGGACCTCTGAAGGCCATCTAGTTCAACCCCTCTGCTCAAGAAGGCCCACCTAGAGCTGGTTGGCCAGGACATCCAACTGGCTTTTGAAAATCTTCAAGGATGGATATATCACAACTCCTGTGGGCCCCCTGTGCCAGGGCACGGCCACCCTCACACTTTATGTTCAGAGAGAAATCCCTGGGCTTCAGTTTGTGCCCATGGCCTCTGGTCCTGTCACCAGGCACCACTGAAAAAAGCCTGGCTCTGTCCCTCTTAGCACATCTCCTCAGGCATTTACCAACATAGGCACGCTTCCCTGAGTCTCCCCTTCTCCACACTGAGCAGTCCTAGCTCTCTCAGCTTTTCCTAGTAAAAGTGATGCTCTGATCCCTTCAATCACCTCCATGGCCCTTTGTTAGGTTCTCTTTAGTATGTTTGTATCTCTTTTGTTGTGAGAAGCCCAAAAATGGACACAGAACTCCAGCTGCCTCCACCCAAACTCCATCTCTAGTTAGTACACCTGCAGAAGCACAAGAGTGAATGTACTACAAATAGACCTAAAACTGTTTCAGAGGCACCTTTTGAGAAAATACAGTTTATTAGATCATCTGGGAGTATGGTTAAGAGTAGACTGTACCATTAAGCATTCTTTTGTTTGGGAATGAACTATGAAAGTGCAACAGAAGGAGGTTCCAATAGAAATTTACCACATGGAGAAGTGAATGAAGAACAGGAAGTTAGATAACAGGGCATAATGCAGGCACAGAGCTGGAAAACAAGGTAGCACTTATTTTAAAGAAGTAATTACAATGGGCCAATTTTTTTTGCTGCTTAATCTGTAACCATGCTAAAAGATTTAATATCTGCAGCAATGCTACCAAGTTCTGATGATCAAAACATGAAATACGCTGCTGCTAATGCATCCAAGTAGTATGCAAATTATTCATTATGGAAGTTACTTTATTTTAATGCCTTTCATAAAGAGTCATTATTACCTCTCTTGTTTGAGAAGGAACGTTATTTTTAGGAATCTTGAAACGATGAACAGTGTCATCAAAACATCTGACAGAAAAGAAGCAACTGTCTGTTGATTTTACCTAGAGCAAAGTGGAGAAAAAACAAAATTAGTATAATGAATCAGTCAGAAAAAAAAATAAAATAAGTGTATGCAAAGTATAAAATTATGCTTAACTCAGTAGTTTTTGCCTCAGCTTTGATCCAAGTAATTGTAACTTATAAAAACCTTGGTCAGAACAGTTTTCCAAAGTGTATCATTATGTCATTAATAGCAATACAGAGGTTCTTAAGGTTAAATATTATATTTGCATTTATTTGCACCACTTGATTCAGACAAAACCTCAGCAATGGCTCAAGATCACCAGTATTAAGGAATTTGTAGATACTGAAAAGCAAGTCACTTTTCCATACAATATGAGTGTATTTATAAGTGCAGTTTAATAGAACTTGTGGTGCCAGACAATGATAGGGCAGTTATAGAAATATGGAAATTATCTTAAATGCATCTTTCCTAAACACTTCATCTTGCTGGGCATTATAAATGACACCTGGCATTTGTTTTCTCTGTTCACCCCTTCCAAAACAGATTCCCACAAGCACAACAGAAATCAGTAAAGTTTTCCAAATGTCACCTTCAACATTTTTTAGTCTTTCCACTGAGATCAGCTTAAGTTATGCAATCGGTCACAAGCAGCCAGGGACAGCTAAGGAGGAACTGGAGCTTTGGCTATTCCAGATCACATGCCTCAAACTGACCCATTCTGCTTTCAGGATACCTTGTGTGTCTAAATCTTCAATGCTTTAGAAAGCAGTGAAGGAGCTTTATGGCCACTTTACGTAAAAGAACACTTTGCTGGACAGGAACAAGCATTTCTTTCAACAGCACAAGCTTTCTCCCTATTTTATAACAAAGATCAGGTTACCAATCCAGTGGAAGTTTTCATTAACCAGGAATGAAATACAATGGAACATAAAAAAAACAACTCAGTAGTTACAACACATTCCTACCGTGCAGACAGCTTGTGTTAGATGCTTGCACCCCTGACGATGATCATTATTCACAGCATCAGCTCTTTGAAAGAAGAAGAGATTTAGTGAAGAAGACAGGAATTATTTAAACTGCTGTTCAGAAATGTAACCACAGGACTTACTGTCTCCGATACCAGGAAAGCACTCCATGTTCTAGAACTATCCAGTAGAGTTTCCAACCAAAAAATCGTGAGCTCTAAAAGAGGAAAAAAAAGGCTAGCTAAGCTCAACAGAATACTTTCAGTATAGACAGCTCAGTGTGCAGCTGCAGTGTGAGCTGCAGAACTGAGCTCTGGGTGCTAGGAGCCTGAGGCAAGAGACCATGAAGTGGCAATGACCCTGTGCTTAGCCGAAGCCACAGGGACTTTGTGGTGTCAGGAGCTGAGGACTCAGCATGAAGACTCCTGACTTTCACACACTTAGATTGCAAGGGCTGAAAACCCCAGGGGTTCCTTCGTTTGGGTACCTCCTCAGAGGCACCAGCCCAAGCTGCTATCTTGTTACTGCACAATGATCAAAGATCCAGACATCTGACACTCAGCTATAGGAAACCAAGGGTCAAGCTGGTAAGGAAACCTTGTCAGACTGAGTGTAGTGAGTTTAGGGAGCTAAGCTGGGCACTTGTCAACTCCCTGAAGCCACCAACTGCAAAGGGGCTTCAGTCCCAGCAATTAAAAATCTCTGGTGGAAGAAGTGTGATGGACAGAGTGACTCCTGCATGGTCAGGCAGAGAAGCTTCCTTAACACTTAAAATTAGTAAACATTACAAAAACCTTTTTGGTTCTGCATATCCTGATGATCACAGCAACTAGAGAGTATTTTATAAGTGCAGCACTACTCCTGTTTTTGGAACCACCTAAAGATAACAGTTGAGCCTGCTATTCAGTAAGAACTGAAATATTAAAATGTTGTACTTTTTAATATTACAGGAATTGGTGGTCACCACACTATTTTATAAAATCAAAAGAGAAACAAAACACATTGACATCTCCAGCTACAACATTTTATCTTTCTCAAGCTTTAGCACACAGTTCTTTTTTAAGAACAGTTCCTTATATTACAATTGTGATATAGGAAAATTTACACTGAAGAAATCTTTAAAGATTTCATTAAGCAACACAATTAAACATTCATGTAGACCTTAGATTCACTTGAGCAACACAGCAAAATGAGCTTTAAACTCTTTGAATGCCATCTTCCCACTAAGTTTTAAAATTTTCAGAAGATGATGGCAAAACATTAGTCACAGTTTCTTAAAGACAATGTATCAGTCAGAGATTATCAAAGTCATCTATTGAGGAAAGAAAAATCTTTTTGCCCACACAAAAAGAACAATGCCTTATCACAGTGTAGCTTTGCCACAAAAATTAGAAAGAAATAAAGATTTTAGTTACTGAGGTTAAGATCAGGGTACCACAAATCTGGTAGCTGCTCCACTCAGCCAGCCCATCTATACATATTAAACAAAATGACTATTAAGTACTACTCAAAAATTCTTTCACTCATCAGTTATCACTAAAATATAGAAAAAAGGACATACTTTGAAATCTTACAAGCAATTTTAGAAAGGGAAATAAGCCATACCTTCCACAGGAGACCTTCATATCGCCTCAGGGGTTTGTTGATAACCTGCATAGAAATTAAAGCTCATATAGTAATAGCTTCAACTAGACAGCCTTGGCATTTTAAATTGATACAAAAGTTCCTACCTTTCCAGTTTTACCTGCCAGTATCAGTTTCATTTCTGCACCTTGGGCTAGATCAAGGGGTGTCTGATCTGTTTAGTAACAAGACAAGGCATGAGAATTTGATGCAAATAAACTTAGATGTACTTTAAAATAATTTGACACTCATTACCCATCAGTTTGGCCTTCAAGCATCTGCACTTGTAATTGGGAACATCAACTCCTCAAGGGCAGAAGACTAAAAAAGGTATTGAACTTCAAGGCACTGCACTGCTTGTCAGAGTTCTACTAACCACAGAGAGCCCTTTGCCCTTACAAATTTAAATTTAGTTTTAGCTTCCAGCTATAAAAACCAGTTTAGGACACTCACAAATACCAAGACAGAGGCATCTTTAAACAGAGGACAAGAACACAGTTTGCATAACATGTGCATCAAGTTTTCCTCTTTGTGGTTTCATTAGAGGCCTTCTACTAAGGAGTGACTTTGTCTTGGGCACATTTTCAGTCTTGCTTTTTTTTGTTACCTGTGTTCAGTGTTTAGCATCAAGAAAACAAAAGCCAGGCACATTTTACTGTTAAGACAGTCAGTAAATTTTCCAGAAATGTGCAAGCTTGGACAATAAAAGCACATACAATAAGTATTTTGCTACAGTTCTCCTGCCCCTTGCAATTTAGCCACTGTTGGCCTTCCTTTATTAGTGAGACAAAGCTTGTAAAGCACTGTAAGATTTTGCCTGAACGCTGTGTAATAAGTAACACAGCTTGCAGAAGATGTTGAATTCGTGTTTCCACTTAACATTTAACATACTTTTCATTTGGTACTCACCATTTTTATTTCTTATTTTAGGATCTGCTCCATTTTTTAGAAGTTTCAATGCACAGTGCTTATGAGCACGGTATGCTGCACAGTGCAAGGGCGTGTTCCCCATCTGATCTGTACAGTTAATATCAGGTGGCTTGCGCTTGTTTAACTGGAAAAAAACAAAGTTCTTGCTACTTATCAGTTTTCCCCCCTCTCCAGATGCCATATTCTCTCTTTTGAAAATTAGTTGTTCCTAACTAGGATGCTTCAGTGTAGATCTGGCAAAAAAGAGGGCATTTAGCAAGAGTTATGACAAGGGCAAGGAGTGCAACAATCAAACAAGACATTCAGCTAGAGCAAAGAACTTCAATGTTTTGCTTGCTATACCCCTTCCACCTCTGCTGCACAATATGGACACATTTTTCTGTTCAACTGCAGTGCCAGGGAAAATTGCACAGTACTGCAGTTCAGTCATTTATATGCTAGAAGGGCCCTGCCCAGCTCTACTGTCAAAAGTCCGCTGTTCTTCATAGAAGACTCCCAGGCACAGCGCAGAAGTTAGCACAGGCCAGTGCTAATCCAGAAAAAAATTGTGCAGCCCCCCTGTTTCAGAGAGTAAGAACTTTGTACTGAAGGGTGGCAGACCTGCCAGTCCCAATGCCAGATATCCTAGGCCATTTACAGCTTCTAGGATAGGCAATCTGTTATACAAACAGTTTTGCTGCATTCTTAAGTCTATTAAGATAAAAGTAGCTATGTAACCAGGGAAAAAAAACCAACCCAAATTGAGTTTTACTTGCACACAATATAAATGCTTTGAGAAACTGACCCCTTCAAAGAGAAGGGTCATGAAGCATAACACTGCTAACTACCTTAAAACACCACTACACTTCTACTCAAACATGTGGCTACTGGATGCTTACATGGGGGTTGGACTGAATGATCTGTAGAGGTCCCTTCCAACCCAAACCATTTCATGCACTACCAGCCTCTTAAGCTCACAAGCCAGATGGGAGTGCCTCACTAGAAAGGCTAAGTTACTGATAAGCAGCCTTAGGAGACCAGAGTCACCAGTGCATGACAACAACTTTTGAGAAACTCAGTTTAAGTACTCATATTAGGCATATGCTTAGACAAAATTACAAAATAATAACAGAATTCCCATGGCCATAATTCAACAGCAACTACTTTATATGTACCTCAGAAGTAGTCCTATAAGGGATAAACTACTTATCCCTTATACAAGTTATTGTTTACAGATCAACTGGTAAGAGAACAAAAGTCAAAAAGAGGGAGTTTGTGGAAGTGTACCCTCATTAACACTGTAGTCAAATACTTGCATTCCTGAGGATTCCTAAGCTTTAGCTCTTTCCAACCAGTTGTTTTACGTTTACTTCCTCTTCTGACTTCTTGCCTCCATACCTTTTAAGCCACATGCCTGTGCTTTCAGCACCTTATGCCATACTACAAGGGAATATTTGGAAGGAAGCTTCATGCATCAACTCATTCAGATAAAAATCTCTCCAGTCACTTCAGGAAATGTACAGTACATTTTTGAGAACTCACAGGAAGAACACACTGGCTTTGCCTCAAGTAGACTAAGGAGCCTGGGTTAAGATTCAGCTGCTGAAGATCTAACTTCTAGTAAATAACATGTTCTGGTGTTAGATGTCACAGTAAAAGTAGATATAAGCAGGTAAAGTTCCATGAGCATCATAGTCTGCTAATAAAAAAATTTAAGTAGGAGCAAAAATGCCTGAACAATCAGTAGGTAAAGTACGGTGAATTTTGGAGCTAAAGGACAGTTATGAAGAGCTACACAAATTCTGCCCAGAGGTATCAACCTAAGGGTAGGAAAGTCAAAGAGTAGGAAACCATAGAACTGTAAATGTATTCCAAGGAACACCTGTTAAGGATTGACTTAAAACTGACTCCAGGTCAAAAACATGAAAATATTATGAAAGGTTTTAAAAGTCAATATATAGCTGTCTTTATATATACAGAGCTCAAAGATAGCAAATATAAAAAATAAAAGAAATATTAAAAAAATAAAAGAAATAGTGAAATTATTAAAAATAAATATTAAAAATATAAAAATATTTTAAAAAATAATATCACTTAGAAATTACAATGTTCACAGGGAGAATTACATGCTCATGCATAGTAACATGCCACATTAAAGAAAGCAAAGTTTTTAATGACAGATTTCTAGAAGGAGCCACTTTTTTCCCAATTTTATTTTCACATGAGCTTAAGGATCAGCAGACATGTAACAAGTATTAAAATTATCAGAATCAGAACAGATCACTTATGTCAGTGTATTAATTACAATTAGCACAGTTGTGAAGTGTATTAATGCATTTTTTAATGCATATTTTTCTACATCTTAGGTGCTGTGTACAGCTCTGGTTCTCTCTCCATTTCCAAGAGGACAGTACAAAATCTCCAAAAAAGAATTACAAGGATGACCAAAGATTTAACAAGGGTTTCCATGAAAGGAGCTAGAAAGACAAAGCGCTTTGGGCTATAAGAAAAAAAATTAGAGTGGTGGAAGTAAATTGCGAAGAGATGTTCACTTCTGGCTTCCAGGCAGAAAAATAAAGAAAATCAGATATCTCAATATACTAATCTCACATTTGTGAATTTTGATGCCTGAAAAGGCATTTCTAAAGGTGCTAAGTCGGTAAAAACCGTTCCATCCTGCATGTCTTACTTCCAAGGACACTCTTCAGGACTTTCCAAAGTGTGAGTTCAAGCATTGGGACTCTGCTTCATAACCCAGCTGGATTTGGTCCTGAGCAACATGCTCTAGTTCATTCTGCTCTGCAAACAGAAGCTGGACTGAATCACATCAAGAGGCACCCTCCAGTCTTTCTGTGATCTACTTCTGCCACAGCCTTACCAGGCCATCATATGGTTCATCTGGGATTACTATGAGTGTGCACACACAAAAATTCAGTTATGAACTCCTGCTCAGCATGAAACTGTGCTGGGCAGACAACTGTCTATTAAAAACTACAATGGATGCTAATGAGAAAGAGCTTATTTTCAAGATTAAAGACAGGCCACACTGTGGTGAAACTCTAGACATCCATGACATTAAAGTATCCACAATAACATACTAAGCTTATCTCAGCAGACCATGAACCATTACACTGATGTTTACAACTAACAAGCTAACTCTATCTAAAGGATTTAAAAACATGAAAGAAGTTGAAAACTGTTGGTTTTGCAACCTCCAACAAAGAGGAAAATCCTTGAGGGTTCAGCACCTTACCAATATAACACAGGGCACAGCACTAATATTCCATAGTCACAGCCTTTGAAATGCAAGGCACAAAGTTATATTTTGTTACATCAGCATAATGGATTGAATCACTTGACTTGAATTCTTACCAAGGCAGTCAGTTTCCCTGTTTCCCCCTCTCTTGCTGCTCCTAAGAGGAGTTCTTCCAGTTTCCTTTCTTGTGTCCTTTCCACTGCTAAAAAAAAAAAAAAAAAAAAAAAAGTAATTCTCAGTAAAGTACATATGAAGTACAGCATTCAAACAAGTATAGCAAAACAAGCCTAGAGAAGTAAATGTTTCCAGTATTATTTAATTGGGACAGGTATAAATAGAATATTTACTCAGAAACATCTGTGACAGAGCAAAAATATGTTCAAAGCACATAAACTCTGATAAGATGTGTAAGTTTGTATACACGTACAAATATATAATACTATTATTTCAATACTTAGAATCAAGCCCACTCCCTGCAGAAGGGAAAATGGGAACAATGCAACACCCTCATCTCAGATCTTCCCTATGTATTTTTCAGCTTCTCTTCTGCTCTTATCATCCTACCAAAATTTTATTCTTCTCTAATGATTCAGCAGATGAGCAGTGGAAATGAGTTATTTGTGCATTTGCACGTAGAATCAGAAGAAAGATCACTTCATATATGCAGTCTGTGGTAGTGGACACAGAGCTCCATCAGTATTTAAGAGTATTACATAGTAATACCAGGAAGCAAAAAATTTCGGAGAGTTTTTTGAACTCTCCGAAATTATAATCAGTGAACTAGATTAGTATTTGGACACCATCTGCCTCATCTCTGACACCTGTGAGGCCATGGAGGAAACAAGGGGAAGTGCTTTTATTTTTTATGCCTTTTGACACAATGTCTAAGACTGCAATAGCAAGTACTAAATCTGATCCATAACTGGGTCACCTTTGCAAACTGTTGGGAATTTTGCTCTCTAATGATTTGTTTGACACAAAGTCACTTACTGTTCTTGACTTGACTTTTGTCTCTTTCAGTGAGCCAAGGCTTTGACTGCCCACATACCACTCAAATCTGTAGCAAGGACTATCCCAGCAGGACTGAAATAGTAACCTAAATAATGCTATTTGTATTCATAATACTTAACTCTCGAGTCCCAAAAAAACCCCACTTGTCAGTACTGCAGACAAGAACCAAAAACTATGACTGTTTTCTTTCTAATAACCAAATTTAAAAAGAAAATTCAACTGAGATTCTGTAACTTGCAGGAAAAATAGCAGCTTTTAGAATGCACACATGTGAAAAAAAACCCAAAACAAACTTTGACCTATTAAAGTTACCTTCCAACATATTCCTTATGTCTTTGTCATAGGTAACTTCTTTTGCAGTCTCTCCACTGCCGTTAACAATAGAAGGATCAGCATTATGCTGCAAGAGTAACATCACCACCTCCTGAAAAACAATTTGAAAACCACTGCTTATCTGTCTGTGTAACTGCAAGGCCACAATCAAGCTTTCCAGCTATTGACATGCTGTAAAATGAGCTTTGCAACCAACAGCTTCTCACCACTGCTGGTTTCTTATGAAAACAGGAAGGGATGTTTTAGAGAGATTGAAGAGTGAGACTAACTGCAACATTTTCTCTCCCATCAGTCAGGCTGAAGGAACCAACAGGAGGTAAAGCTGAACAGACTGACCCTGAAAAGCTGGTGTACCTGGTGTGAATGCTGACTTGGACAGATAAAAATGGTACAACTGGCTTTGTAAGTAAGTAGTCACTCCTGAAGGGCCAAGATGTTATCCATCTGTATTCCATAGTTTTGGAATGATGTATTCCAAGATGTATTCCATAGTTTTGGAATGATGGTGGCCATGGTGGGGGAAATCAAACTAGTGTAAAATTACACAGGCCCATAAAAAGCTCTTTAGTTCTAATTAACTATGAAGAAACAGCTCTTCCAAACACCAAATGGGCCTGTGTGTCCTAATTTAAGAGATTTCTTTCCCCTCCACAAGCTACTAAGATTAAAACAATGTGGTTTCTCTCTGTGGGTTTTTGTTTTGTACAGTTATGCAAGCTAGGCAATGTGCCTAATCCTTCTGAACACACTGTACCAAAACAGACAATAAGTCATTTTTAGACCCTGTAAAAACATCTTTTTGAAGTGATCTTATTGCTAGCACTTTCTTAATAATTCTACAAGTGAGGCTTTAAAAAGGCACCATACTTTACCTTACGGCCCGTGAAAGCTGCACGATGGAGCGGAGTGTCCCCCATGTCATTCAGCACATTCACATCTGCACCTGCCTAAACAGCAAGACCAACAGACATCTGAATATCCTTCCAACAAGAACTACATGGCTATTTCCTCTCCTTGGGAGGAAGGGGAGACAGGACACTAATGTAGACCTAGTGGCAAATCAGATCAGAACTGTAATACAGTTATTCTGGAAACAAGGATAAAGTATGTATCTAAGATCCACAGCCAACATTCTCTCAACTGCTTCAAAAAGGAAAAGCCCCCTGCATTTTTCCAGGAATATCCAACACTTTTAAGAAGAGAGTATATGGAAAGTAAGTTTAAAACAAGGTGTGGGTGCTGTTATTGTCTTGTTTTTGTTTGGCTTGGGTTGTTTGGGATTTTGTAGGTCTTCCTATTAAATCTCCCTTCCTTTTGTCACACACTTTCTCCATCCCATGCCTTTTATCTGAAAGGAGGAGTCTTTGCCACACTGCACAGGCACTCTTCCAAGAAACCAAGAAATCCTATCCTTCTTTCATTAAGTATTTCTTCTACGCCACTCTACCTAACCTCTCAAAGGGTCAAAGAGAGGGCAGGGCATACTTAACTTCATCACATATGCTTAGATCACATGATTTAGCCAGGTCATTGCTGTCTGCCTCAATTGATGAACCTAACTAGTTCCAAAACTCTGTTTCTGATAATGCCTCCTTCACTTGCTCTTTGCACAAGTACATACACACTTATACTTGCCTAGCTTTCAGAAGTGCACAGACTCACTTATTTCTCACTTGGTTCTTTAAATAGTACCCTTTCAAGAGCCCTATCAAAAGAACTAAAAGTATTTGTACTTCTATACTCTATACTCTTCCAACTCTTCAGGCTGGATGCTTGATAAATGCATAAATCAAGTGATAAAACTTTACCTTCTGCTTTAAATAACCTGCTTGAATTGAAAATGGCTTTATTTACTAAGCAAGTGTACTTGCTAGAGAAGAATTTCTCAAAGAAATCTCAAATTTGTTTCCTCCTTTAAAGTCTGGACTATGCTGGCAGCTTTTATTCTTAATGAAAATCAAGTTTAGATTAGCTTTGCACTTGAGACTGTTTATCACACTGCTGCCATCCAGCAAAATCTTTCAAATATTAAAGAGGGTCTAATATAGTTAAGGTTGGTTGAAGCTACCCTGAGACCAAAAACAAAAAACAATTCGGTCAGAAACCACATAGTCACTGCATTTGCAGTTGTTTTGCAAATAGAAACACATAAATTTTGATAACACAAGTCCATAGTTTCAAAATTCACCATGCAGTTCATTATTTCAAAGATGTTAGAAAGAAATAATGAGTCCAACTGTATTAGTCTGTGCCTGAAAGAAACACATACAGGCTATTTTGCACAAAATTCTGTGCATATTTCTATGCACAATATAAAATTAGATCAATCAGCATTTTTTGTATTTGAGACACTTTAAGCTTTTCTACAACTTGGTAACTGAAATTGCCTAAACTTAAGCACTTTATGTACAACAGTAAACTAATCAAACTGTTGAAGTAATTGCATTACTAGTATCACATGCTGTGATATATTGTATTCTACTATCACATGGTATGATATATGTATTATACACAGATACCCAGTAAGCTTCAAAAAACCTGAGCTTTCATGAGTGCTCACCTATATATTGTACATCTTTGGCTCCAACATGCAGACAGTTACACTCCAAGAGAAAACCAGCCAAGTACCAATAATTGTAAAAACTGATCAGAGTAAGGGCCAGTACACTACTGTATAGACTTCCACTGTCACTATTTTGGGTCCTTCTAAACCAGGCCTATCTTAATGCCACAACAATCAGTTATGTCTATGCTTCATGTAGATAAACTGTAGGAGTGCCTCTGCCTCTCTGCAAAGCCTCTTTTCTTCTACCACAAAAACCTGAAGAAACACTAACTGCTTCTAGCACTTCACAGAGAGGAAAACAGATATATACCTTCAGCAAATCCTCTACCACAACAGCATGTCCAAAGTAGCAAGCAAGGTGAAGAGGTGTCCAACCCATATTAGACTTACTTCTGCCTAAAAGACAAAACAGGAAAATTAAGTTTTGATCACACAGTACAAAAGAGTACTGTCATGTGCTCGGAGGTTGTCATGGATGACCATTTTTCACAGCAGCAGAGGAACAAAGAGGCTGGAATCATCCATACTACTCATTATTTAAATTACTAAATCAGGAGGCTGTTTGAGAAAGCTGGTTTCAAATCTAAAAAAAAAATATCAAAACAAAGCACCAAAAAAACCCCCAAACCTTAACAAATCCAACAAAATCAACTCCAAAAAGCCCAAACAAAAATCCCACAACCTTTTGAAAGGGAAAAGTTATGTCACCTGACTGAGAATAAAACTTTTCTTTGTACGTAACACCTTTCAATACTAGCAAGTAGCTTCAGTTACTTTCATTCTTTATTCACTATGAAAATCGCACATGCAAGCACATTTTTCTCTTGTTTTTCAAAAAACTCTTTGGTTTACACAATTTTATTTTCTTCACATAAATGAGAGGTAAGACAACTCATCTTTCAAACAAAGGATTCAAAATAAAATAGGTGGAATGATCTAATGTTGAGGGTTTTGTTGTTAGTTTTTTTTGTTGCCTTGTGCTTTACTCAGTTCTGATAAAGACAGCCTCACTAAGAAATGTGCTTTGAAATCTTTATGCACAGTGGAACTCATTTATCATCTACAACTCTAAGTTGCAGAATTATAAAGCACAGACAAAAAGCAGGCACAGAAATGAACACGTAAAGGAAAATATGATTTATGCTTTAAAGAGCATTTAAAACATGACCTGGAACACTGGCTGAATGAAATTCAACAATTCCCCTACAATCATTTCTTTTAAAAGCAAGATATTAAAGCATTAAAGATTACTCAAGTTAACAACTCACTTTACTTTCCAACTGCAACACTCAACTATATTAAGCAAAATAAACCTGTATCTTGCTTTTAACTAAGCAATACACACACAGCATTACAGTGTCATCTAAAAGCTATCATTTTGTACTTGGAAGAAAAATGAAAATAAGGCAGTAGAAATTGTTTTTAAATCATTGCCACCATTAAGTTTTCCCCTGTCACATAAGCTCAAGTACTGAGGCATGGAACACGCATAAGATAAGTTTGCCCTGAGAAAACAAGCCACAAGCACAAGGAAAATACACTGTTCATCTTGAAAGTTCATCATCTCTCTTGCTCTCATATTAAAAATTAACATTAGAACATAGTTCAGAGCTGAAATATTTTCCCATTTCTTATAACTGTTTCCAGCTAACATTCCCACCCTTTATTGACAATTTCTTTTGTAATTTGATTCTCTTTCTTCTCAACTCTTGTTGTTTCCAATCCCAGATTTAGATCTTTCCCTCATTACAGTCTGGCCTACACCAGACCTCCTACCCTACGTTACTGATGGGCCAAAGTACCACAAAAAATATATCCTGTGTGGACCACTAACTCTGGGGGGGATAGTTATGTTGGATAACATACTAAATGGACATCACTCATCCCTCAGTCCAGTAGGGAGTAATGTTCATTCAAAGACTACAAAAGAGATCTGAGTTGCACTGAATTCATACAATTAGGTCAAAACATTTATTAGTTAACAGCACTGATAAGGCAGTGATGCTGCCAAGGAATTCAGTCATGAAAAAAACAACCAGGAATCTGTCCAGATTTATAGTTCTTACTGAATAAAGTAAGAACAGGCCCTTGTTCTGCATCCACTTTGAATGTCTGCATTTCTGATGTCAGCTGACCATTTATTTCTTAAGCTTTTGAGGTGTTACTTCTTTTCAAAGTGACCACAAGTGTTTATACTTTATTATTATTTTAAACCATGACAGCATTACACAAGGGAGAATGCAAGGATAGAAAAGGAGAAATAATGTAATTCCAACAAAAACCATAATTGCTTTCCCTCTTACACACAGCTCTTTGGTTTAATGCCACTTAACTCTAAGTGCCAAGTGTTACCATTTGCTTAGAGAATGGAGACAAGGTAGGCAGCCATTTTCCAGCTGTGGACTGCTAGGCCACGGTGCGGTGATTCAAATGTTAATTTTGCCATAACACACTACTGACCATTACCCTTACCTTATGGAGTTTTTACATTGCAAATTCCTAGATACCCTGTTTTCTTGTATTTAAGAAGAATGAGCCAACAAGAGATGGCCTTAGAAAACACAATTATTTTGGAAGAAACCTGGCTTTGGTACTGTTTTAATGTAGACTCCTTCTTTCTAAAACAGTGAACTGAGGAACCCAAAAAGAGAAGTTCAGATAATTTGGCTGGATTTCCCTCAAGCAAATCCTGCTTATCTGCAAGCACTGACTGGGAAGAATACAGTCACAGCTGAGCAAGTACAGGAAGCCTAAATTTATTTTCTCTTCCTTCACTTTGGTAGAAATTGTGATGTTTAGGGTCACTGTTGTCAGACTTGACACTTATGAAGGTACAGCACACACAGCCTCAGATGTAGGTCCCCTCTGAAAAGACAAGGAGATGTCAGACAGGCTTTGACACCCAGTCACACCAACCTGTCAAACTTAGGGCTAAGAAGGCACATCCTGCAGGAAGTTTGCACCTGCAGTGCAGCCTCCCACCTGCTCCAGAAGCACTTTATTCCAAGCCAAGTGGCACTGCTGTATCAGAAATCCTGAAGGAACTGTTACTACAGCAGTGAAGACATTCCCTATACCCTGACTTTCTAGGGACATCTATTATCCAAGGTAATGACAGAAGCACAAGAGGCTGTCAGGAAGAGAAGATAGTTACAGTCTACAGTGTGTACTTTAGTAATTGCATAACAACCTGATGATTAACTATCTGGTGATACTCAACAGATCAGAACTTGTAGCAAAACATAGTGGTCTAGCTAGTAAGGAGGCAGAATGCCAGGGCCAGTTATACAGCAAAGGCTGTTTGGCCTGAATTTGTCTTAGACTGTTTCCAACGGAAGACTTCATGAGAGCAAAGTGAAACAAGTCAGTCTCTGAAAAATGACTGCAGAGAAACAGAGATTTAACTCTGAAGTTTCACACAACTAGAGCACTTCTTCCAGATAACACTAATTACACTTCTGTGTCCTCAGACATTTAGAAGAATTGAAACTTCAAAAGCAGAGATTTCACAGTGAACAAAATCCATATTTGGAACTAGTTTAGGTTAAATATAATATCACAAGCACATTCCCTCTAGCTTCCTAGACCTCCTATTAGCAAGCAAGCATTAACCAGCTGGCATGTACTTCTAAACTAGAAAAACAGCTAAGCACCACCTTTCACTTCATTACCTGACTCTCTCCTATGCTGCAGACTTTCTGACCAGAGACCCATTTGCTTGATATAACAGACAACAGAGTAAGCCATTTCATTAAGCTTTCTTGACTTCAGATTATGTGTAAGAACACATCAGAGAAAGTCTGAAACCTCTTCTAAGCACAAGAGACTTCAGGAACTTATTTATGGGCACTGATGCATGAATCTTAAGGTACTTTTATTCCAATTGTTTTGGCACTACACATACTGAATATTTACCAAGGATATACTTCTGAGGGTGGAAGACTTCAGCTTCATCAAAGTATGTTTGGTTCCCCTTTAAATTATGAACTAGCTCCCCAAAGATGAAATAGAATGAGCTTGGGTTTCACAACTTCTTTTCTGAGGTGAGCACATTAACCATTGAGAAAGCAAAAACATGGCTGAGTAGTCAAACAAAACGATAAGTAAGCTAATGATTAAGAATGAGACTTGGGAAAGGGATAGAGCTTGTTCAGGTAATAGGAATCACTGCCCTTCAGGGCAAAGTGTTCCCTTCTGTTATGGTTGAGAGGAAGCTCAGTGGATCTCTTCCCTCTCCCTCTGCAGCACTTTCCTCTCAGTGCTGCTAAACAGTTAAATGACAAACAATGGAATACCAGCCTGGGTAGAAAGGGTGACATTCACACCCACACCTTGGAATCAACCAGAAACATACTCGTGTAAATAAAAAGAAATATAAAACTGCTAAAATAACAAAGAAGTAAGGTAGTCTGCTAGCAAGCTTGCAAATCTAGTCCCAGTTTGAAGTTTTAATGCACAGCAAGCAAGCTGCTCAGCCACACCTCTGTTAGCTGCACATGAGCAAAACTTCAGCAAAGGCCAAAGACCCAGACAAAGAGCAGTCTTAGTTTCTTTCCCAAGCAACCTAGTATTCTACCACAATTAAGATATAAACATTTGTCCCAAACATTTTTACAAGCGACAAGAAATGTAACAGTTCTACTGTGTGCTAACAAAATATGGGCCTAAAAAACCCCAAAATAATAAACCCCTACACTTAGCAGAGCACAAATGACAGACCTGATCTAATATTCTCTGCAGCTCTGATGAAAGCAACTTACCTTCCTGAACAATCCCCAGGCACCACAATCTGTTTTGTTTAGTATTCTAAAGCTTCGAAGTTGCCATAGGCATGAACACAGGCAAAAAGAGGTACTGATTCTTTGTCTTGTTGACACTTCCAGTGTCTATGAATTTGCTGAGTTTTTCTGTACACTGCAACTATCCGTACTCTTTTATTATTATCTCTCCCCTAAGCAAATATGCCCTTAAGTCAGTGTAAAAGTTGTTTAAGTAGGTTTTTTATTACTCTACTGGGCACTCCAAAGAAAGCAAGATTATACTACCACTATCAGTTTCACTACATGTGACTTGAACAGCAAGATTACAAACACTTGAGGAAGGCTACTAACCTTTACAGTTGATATCAAAGCTTACTTCTCCTTTGTCCAAGGTATCCAACAGCTGTTTAACTTCTTCAGCATTTCCATTTCTAGCATCATGGAGAAGCTGCTGTTCTGCTTCTGTAGTCATCTCTGATAAAATACACAAAAGAGGAGATTTTGCAATTGGTTCTACTGCTGTAAGTTATGGCTTAAAATTACATCACTTTTAGCTGGTATTTAACACTAACCCTGGTATGAGAAAGATAACTATTCTCTCTGTGGCACACACTTAATGCCCAAGCTGTTGCAACGGCCCAGCACTCAGGCTACTAAGAAGCATTAAAATTCCACATACAAAGCAGTTAAATAACCAAATACCCATATTTTGTTGCTTCTCTTGTTTTCTAGGTTCTAAGGGTGGCTTGGGAGTTGAAACTCTATGCCACAAACCAGGCAAGCTTTGCTACAAGCATAACCAGTAAGCATTTGCTTTTTCCTTACAAGGCTTTCACCCTTATCCCTTCATGTATCCAAAGGCAACAGGAGTGAAAAAAAGAGAAAGTTAACTATGTACATCCATTAACCCAAGTATTACCTGAGAATTAATTGACAATTATTTTGGCTGCCAGCCCTGAGGAACAGAATGTCTTTGCATGGAGATGTCAGATACACATCAGTGATTAGTACTATGGAGATGTCAGATACCCATCAGTGACTAGTACTATCATCTCTTGAGCCCGGGTATCTGAGGCCCTGCAATCTTCACTTGAAGGGGAATGGGGGACTCAGACAACTTCATAGATTTGACTTTATCTTTAAGAAACACAATAGTACAATATAAGGAAGTTAAAACACAACTCTAAAAGATCACTAATTAATTCTAATCCTACCATTGCACTTGAACTGCAAAGGAAAAAAAAAGGCATTTATGTCTTCCAAAGAAGGGAGAAAACAAAACCTTTTAACATGACTATTTTACAGCTCTCTACTAGATGGGGAGCCTTAGATCTTTGGGTAAGCAATAACGCTATTTACCAGGTCTGTTAAAGAATACTGTTCCTAAATGATGTCTTAACCAATCTTTTCCCACTCTGAAATCACAATCTGAAGTTGGTTTGACTTTTTTTTTTTTTTTTTTTTAAATGCTATTATAACAGCTACCAATTGTATGAAGCTTAACAAGTACAAGTGCTGGACTCTGCATCTGGGACAGGGCAATGAGATGCCAGAGAGTACCAGTGCAGAAAGGGACCTGGGGTGGGTCCTGGTTGATGGCAAGTTGAACACAAGTCAGCAGTGTCCTGGCAGCCAGGAGGGCCAACTGTGTGCTGGGGGGCATCAAGCACAGCATTGCCAGCCAGGCACGGGAGGGGATTGTCCTGCTCTGCTCTGCACAGGGACAGCCTCACCTCAAGTGCTGAGGACAGTTTTGGGCACCACAAGAGAAAAAAGGAATTAAGCTATTAGAGAGTGTCCAAAGGAGAGCAATGAAGATGCTGAAATATCTGGAGGGGAAGCTTTATGAAGGGAGGCTGTGGTCATTTGGTTTGCTCAGTCTGAAGGAGACTGAAGAGAGACCTCATTGCAGTCTTCCACATTCCTATGGGGGAAAGCAGAGGGGCTGGCACCAATCTTTTCACTCTTGTGTCCAGTGACAGGACTTGGGGAAGAAGCACAAAGCTGAGTCAGGGGAGATTTAAGTTGGGTATCAAGAAAAAGTTTTTCACCCAGAGAGTGGCTGAGCACTGGAGTTGGTTCCCCAGAAAAGCAGACACAGCACTAAACCTGACAGTTCAAGAAGTCAAGAAGACAATGCTCTCAGCACATGGTGTGACTCATGGGGCATCCTGCAAAGCACCAGGACCTGGACTCAGTGATCCTGATGGGTCCCTTCCAACTAGCTTATTCTATGATTCCACCACACCTAGATACAGCATTTCCCTATTTAAATACACTGCTTTTAAGTGGTGTCAAGAAACTATGTTAAAAACAGCTTCAAAAGACTGTGCTGCTATAAACAATTTATTGCTATTCATATAATAGGAAAAAAAGAGACCCTGTCCAAATTTAATGTCTCCAGTTTAGTATATTCAGACACACTAGGTTTACCAGGTCCTGCAGTCAGTGAATGATTACTGGCCTCACATAGGTAGCTTTCCTATACTAGCAGAGGTTTTGAATAGTCCCACAAACTGTTTACACTCTGCTGTTCTGGACAGGCAGCTTGATTGCACCACACACACTCACAGCTTAAATAGATGCAGGGAGCTCTTTGACTACGGTAAGATAAGAAGCCACTCAGCAAGAAAAGAGACAGTGAGAACACTGGGTAAGGAACAAAAAGCCTGTAACAGTGGCAGATCCTGCAATATTCAAGGCTGAGGCAGAAATTAGAACAGGACAGACTGCCAAAGAGCTAACAACACAGCAAAAAAGGTTTCTCTACCTTTTCTTCAATCAGCAAAGGCAGAGAGACTCTGTTTCCAAAGAATTTGACAAAGACTAAGCAAGCCCTTTCTAGCACATTTCAGAAGAACAGACTGGATCAGTCACCTGCAATCTATCACAGACACAGGATACAAATGCCTTCTCCAGAAGCAGTTAGTCAGCACTCTCGTTCATGCATGCTTTTCAGTTCCACCAGAAAACAAAACAAAACAAAACGGTACTAGTTCTTCTAGCAGTCCTTAAAGTCCTGAAGCTACTTTCTCCTTTAAACAGCAATCTATCCACTTGTGGAGGCAACACAGCACAGGTTATTGTTACTGGGGCAGGTATAACTTTCCTCTGTGAATCAGTTCTAGCAGTGTCTAGAGAATGACCAAAATCATGTATGTTAATGTACTATCAGCCTGTAATACTACCTCTGAAGCTGAGTGATACAGTTTCAGCGGGACACAGAATGCAGCACTGAGAATCACACAAACCAAAGATAAGAGGACAGTTACACTCATTTTGCTGGCTTCTGCTAGCAATCATTGGGGAGAAGGGGGGGGAAGAAAAAAAGCAAAGCCCATCGTTCATTTTCACCCCCTCCCACACAGTATTGCTTTAGCCATGTCTCAGATGAGAAACCCCTGTATCGTTTGTCAACATCCCACATACTCAGCAGGTACGAATAGCAATGCATTTTCAACGCATTAACAACCTGCTGTTTCCATTTGATATTGACGAGAAGGAAGAAAAGACTGTTTGGGAAAGAAACCAAGACGCTGATTCAAACAAACAACTCCTGCATACACAGCAAAGCCTGTTATGTGCATGAGCAGAATCTTAAACAGATCAAAATACACAGAAAGTTCAACCACTATATAAAATAACTTGCATAGTTTTTCTACCACCGAATAGTTGTAAGGTTAAAATCACTGATTTGTTTGTACTCTTAAAGCAAACATTAGCAATAGAGTAATATGCATAGTAACATGGACTGCCTGCTTCACTGATTTAGTCCTCAAAGACCTTGCTGTTCAGGCCAAGCCTCCAATTCCAAATACACTTTGTAAGCCCGCAGCATGCAATGACGCAGAATAATTACAGTCTGGCTACTAATCACGGAAGGATCGCTCACGTGAAAGCATTTCTACAATTGGGGGCTGGAAAGTGCATCTGCATGCAGTTACCCATCAGACAAATTATAAAGAACATACAGCTTCAGCTAATAAGCTAAATGACATGCCAAAATAAAGCTGGCAGCAAAGAGACTCTTAACAGAACCTTTTATATTGTTGTAAATACTGTTTTAAGCAATAGGATTTGCTCTGTAATGGAGATGAGAAACCACTAACAGAAGTCTGAGTGACAAGCTTAGAGTATGGAAACAAATCAATGCACAGGCATTCAGGTGGTGTGCACTTGCAGCTGTACTTTGTACAACTATACTCCTGCACAGACAGGAGTTTATTTGGTCCCATGACCCATCACGAAGAGCTCTAAAATCCCCACCCACCAGTTTTAAAGCACCAATCCAAGCCATCAGCACTGAGGGAGAAACTTTATAGTTTCATTTGGAATTATAAGCTTTAAGATACTGCTAGCAGGTTCATCTATATGGATTGTGCTGCCTCTATGCAAATCCACTAGCCACTTAAAAGAGAACACATCTTTCATTCAGCTGTGTTGCCATCATTACCTTATTCCATCAATCAGCTGATACAGGTAAACTGCTTTTTATGGCCCCTATTTAAGCCTTGTGCCCTTGAAAGGCTTGCATGGCAGTCTCCACAGTCACAGGTACATCATGACAGAACAACAGAACATTATTCAGCATCCCCTCTGCAGCTGAGATGTGACTGCAAGGCACTTCTGTTGAACTCATTAGGACTACCACAGCAGTACTTGACTGCTAATTGAATCTTATCCTTTAAGAAGGTATAAAAAATAGCATTGAGATGCTCTGCTTTTATCTTCTTCGATGAGAGCTGTGCCAGAGTGACTGTCACGCTACTAGAGGATCTATCTTCACACAGGGGCTGCTTCAAACACAGAGAACACAGGTTACCATTCTGCCTGCATGCCTGCTTAAGGGAGCTTTGCAGAATACTTCAACACAAAAGGCCAACCAACTATATTACAAACTACCAACTTTACCCAACTGCTAGGATAAAGTGCAATCAAAAAAACCCACCTGCTTTTCTCAACGTGACCTACGAAGATCCAGAGTGCCACTTATGACTGTGAGGCAGCACTACTTGTAAGACCCACTTGCTTTTACTTTGGTTTCTTCTCCTGCTGAATTCTCTAGCTAGGTACACAGCCCAGAACAATGACAATATATACTAAGGAGAATATGAGTGGGTTTCACTCACATACAGCTAGAAAAGCAGGAGAAACAGCATTAGCGCTGGCCAACTTAGAGGCTCCAAGGCAGCGGCCATGGGTTGCATAGGAAGTTTTCTCCTGATGACAAACAGTAAGGCTGGCAAAAAGCACAACATTATCTAGTATTTCAATAGATCTTCCTCTAGCAATGAAAATTAGATTCCTGTAGGAGAAGATGATACATGCTCAGGAAGATTTCTTACATGTCCCAGCACGCACAAGTTATGATGTGATGCTTGCAAAGAAGGCGGGCAAAATGCACCAAACTGCACAAACAGACAGAACCTGTCCACAAACCCACACAACACACTGTACTGACAGGAGCTGCTCCAAGAAGAGTGGCTGTACTAGAAGCATGAGTGATGTTATCTAAAAGTACTTGTTTCAGTCTTTGGGTAAAGGGTCATAGAAGTTAGAAGCTGGTCATGCTTCTATGACACAGCCTCCTTGTGAAAGCAGCACCTCTCTAAAATCAAGATACTGTCTGTTTAATAGCAATTTACACATCTGCAACAACACATCTATTCAGCACCACTCCCAGGTAGCACCACTACTTAAACTAATTCTCGTTCTTGGGCATCTCCTGGATGTTTTCCGCACATATTTAATTTCTGTTACATCAAACACTTCCTTTCAGCCCAGGCGCTCCGAATAAGCTTACCCACAGTTCGTGCGAGATCTCACCCGGATCAGCAGGCAGGCACAGTCCCAAGCAGTGAGAACTTCAGCAGGACGGCCGGAGTTCCCTACGCCCGCCTGGAATCGAGCGGCCCGTTCCGGTCTCGGGAATTAAACACTTTTTAAGGCGAGTCAGGCGCGTCGCAGCAGCGGCGCTCCTTGCCTGCGGGGAAAGGTGCGCTCAGACCTGCGAGCACCGGCCAGCGCCGCGCCCGTTCCAGGGAGGGGAACAGCGGGAAGAGGAGGAGGAGGAAGGAGGAGGAAGGATCACCCACGCACAGCAGCAAGCGAAGACACCGCTTCCCAAGGGCGAGAGACCACCCCGGCCCCCGCCTCCAAGGCCGCCTCCGCTTCGTGCCTCGAGCCGAGCCCGGCTTGGGGCCGCCCCCTCAGCCCGCACAACGGACTCCTGAGGGGGCAACAGCGACACCCCCGAACACGCTCCCGCCGGCTGCGGGGGAGAGGCGGCCACGACAGCAACAAAGCCAACGTCGCCGCGGGAGGGCGGCGCATCCCCCGCCGGCCCCGCGTCCCTGCCGCGGAAGGAAACCCGCCCCGGGCGGGCGGGCTGGCCCACTGCCGGCCTCGCCTCGCCCCGCGAGCAGCTGCCGCCGCCCCGCGCCGCGCTACGCGCACCGGGCGCGGTTACATGTGACCGGCAGCGGCGCCCCGGCAGCTCCCCCCGCCGCGCAGGGCGGGCGGCGCGGGCTCCCGGCGGGGCGGGGCGGGACACGGCTCCGCCCGCCTGGCCGCCGCACCGCCCCCGTGACCGAGACCGGCACCAGCGCGGGGACCGGCCCCAGGAGCCGATGTCTCGCCGCAGCCCGCCCGAAAAGCCGGGAGGGTGAAGTGGGGTCCCGCTGAGGGCGCTGCGCCCGCCCCTCCGGCCGTCTGAGAGAAAGGGGCCTGCACCAGGAGCAGCCGGCGGCGGCCGCTCTTTCCAGGCAGGGACAGTGACACCCCTGCGGCCCCGGGGCTGCCCCGCAGGTACCGCGCTGTGCCCGCTGCGGTTTGGTGTCACACTCATTTCAGCAGTGCCCAGCGACAGAACGAGAAGCAATGTCCATAAAGTAAAACACGCCAAGTTCCATCTCAACATGAGGAAGAACTTCACGTTGAGGGCGTCTGAGCACTGGAACAGATGCCCGGGGAAGTCATGGAGTCTCCCTCTCTGGAGACATTCCAAACTCACCTGGACGCGTTCCTGTGTCACCTGCGCTGGGTGACCCAGACTTGGCAGGGGGTTGGACCAGATGATCTCCAGAGGTCCCTTTCAACCCTAACTGTCCTGCGAGTGCCACTGTCCTGCGAGTGCCTTCGCCGCCGCTCGGGTGCGCGGGCTGGGCTCCGCTCTGCCCCGGGAGCGCCCCCGGCTGGGGCGGGACGCGGCGGGGACAGACACCGAGAGGCCCTCAGAGACACGGGGGGCAAACCAGCCTCAAAGAGAACTGTAACACTGCGGGAATGGTGCATCGACAGAGGGGAAATCAGGGTCTATTTGGAAGCCCCTTTGGTAGCGTGTACAACCGTGGTGCAGGTGAAAGAAGACTGTCAGCACACGCTGCTTCTAAGAACAGCGCAGCCAAAAGCAAACTAAAAGAGAAATTGGGTGCTACCAGCGACAGAAAGTGAAGTACTCGCTTTTTTCAAGGCCCTTTCGTCCACATCTCCTTCCCCTCGGTTTATCCTACCCTTATTTATTCTCCACTACACCTTTCATCTGAAGAGCTGGCACCTTGTTTTTCTGCCTTTAGCGCATGAGAGGGGTTTTGCATTTTGAAAACTCCCACAGTGCCTCTGAAATCCTGCAACAGTTTATTAAGGGAGCAGAGAAGCTTTGCAGTGTTGTGGGATGACCAAGTTTGTGTCATACGCAGAAGGAGCACTGAAGAGGCAGGGCGGGAGCCACAGGTGCCGTGACAAACTATCACAAAATATTAGGATGAAACTTCTGCTCCAAAAGAGGCAAGTTTAGACCTGAACAATTTTTCTGAAATTCTTCATGCATAAATAATGAGACAAGCTTCATTTCTCTGTATTGTCTACAGCTACACATATTTTTAATCTTTGAAGAATGACATAAAAAAAAGAAAAGGAACAGTTTCACGCCTGCAGATAACACAAATGTATCATATTTGAACTACTGCCTTTTGTTACTTTTAATTAGTTTGTCTTACTTAAGAGATCTGCTTCCAGGGATGCCTTAGTAATACTTATATAACATCTGAAAGGCTTCAGGAAAGGATCACATTGGCTTTCTTTTCTTAGGAGCAGAGCTTCAAGTTGCTGCCCTTACTTTCAAAGCACTAGCTGTGTCATCCTCATATACCTTTTCGTTTATTTCTTCCTTCTGCTTCTCACTTTGAGCCATCTTTCACAATGCCATAAATGCTTTAAGCAACCTCACAATAAAACCTTTTCCTATTTTGTATTTATTTTGCATACATGAACACCAATTTAAAATATGCATATTGTCACCACATATTTCTTACAAGTTTTATAACAAAATTGACGTATTGTCACCCACCTACTCTATAACCCATTGCAATGCAACACAGAGTTTACAGTTCAGTTTCACTCTTCAGCCAGTTAGTGTAGGGTTTTTCTCTGAATCTGAGTAAGAAAGGCCTGAAAACAAATAACTTAATAAATTTAATTATTTAAAAAGACAAAGTAAAGGCCAACAGAGATAGGAAGTAAATCAGAAGCCATGGTGTCCACAACTAATCCTGGATGGACTTCTCCTTTGGCAGGCTGCCATTCCATCTCTGGACAAAGGCTCCTCTTTGGCTGCAAGATTTTAGTTTTCTTACAAGAAAACAGCTATTCCATAAAGGATGTTCACAAGAGAGCTTTACTCTTTGTATGTTTCTAGATAAGGGCAAGGCCATGCAGTTGCTCTAATCACCTGCACTCTGTGCCAAGGAGCTAGTGAAGCTGGTCCTGCTCCCAAGGGTTTTGTGCACCACAACCCAGGCCCAGAGGCAGCACAGCACAGACCTGGGCCTGCTCCACAGTGAATTACTGACTCCTGGATGTACAGGGCTCTCCTGGCCAGTATCACTACACTTCCCCTGCTTCCATCCTCTCCAAAGAGTGTCTATTTTTCATCCATGTTTTGCCTCCTTGCACATCCCAGAGTAATAATGTCACAGTGCATTTTGGACTTTGAAGTGTGGAAATGAGAAAGAGAGTGTTGCTGATATCGAGGTTTTGTTCTCTTTTGTTTTGTTTTGGTTTGGTTTTCATGTCATTCCTTTTTTCAGATAACTTGCTGAAATTAGTGATTCAGAAAGCACGAAACATGTCCCATCTTAGGGCTGAACACACTGGCAAACAGCCTTGCACAAAACTGAACTGTTTTGTTTGTCATTTTCACAGTATAGTAGTTTTTTATATCCTCTCTGTGATGGGACAACCTTTATTGCACTGACACTTTGTGTTCCTCCTCTTCAGACTAGAGCATACTGGTCAAATTTCAGATGTACAACTGGGCAACAGAGTGCACACAGAGAAATGAGAGGAGGAAATAGTAAACTACACATGATGGGTTGTATGTTTGTTTTCACACAGTAACATGTTAAATGACTGTGTTTGTTAGCTCACCAGAAGTCCTAAAAATTTGTTCCTGGTGCACTTCCTGAGGAAACTGCTCCCCAACTCTGAAAAGCAGTGCAGCAAGCACAGGTCCTTGCTGTATTTCCATACAGATTTTATTTACTAGGCTGGCAAAACACAGACACAGGAGAATTAATTAATGTGCTGACACTCTCAGATGTGATTCTTGTGGATCTCTCTGGATTACCATGAGCAACTGCCAGTGAGTGATCAAAGCAAATGTTCATGTTGTTCTGAAGTGCCTGCAATAGGAATTCTTGCAGATGCTAGTCTGTTGCTGAAGTTTCTTTCATACTTTGCAGGTAATAACCATATAATGTAGTGAATTTGTGGATGGTGTGAGATGGATTGCCTCCTGAGCTGAGAAATGCTTTTTGCTGCTCAAAGCAGCACTGAAGCAAGCTCAGGTGGTTTCTTGAGGTATCCTGTATCAGGGAAAAAATCTTATAACAGAGAAAAGTTCCTTTTTGACAAGCCTATTTTTATCTGAATGCAGCTATGGCAGGAGAAAATGTGAGAATTCACTGCTGGTCTTCTTCTCTCAGGAGGCTCCTAAAACCTGCTAGTAATTACTTCATAGAAAAGCTTCTGGATTTCTGTAACTCTACAGAAGGCAGTTATACCCTGCTGTAGCCAGCACAAAAACTGGGTTGTGGCTAAATGAGAAGAAACATTTCTAACCAAGGTGTTAAATCACCTGTACATATACTTCTCCTTACGTGTGCTTCTCCTTGGTCTTACCAGACATGTAGTTTTAGAACAAGAACTAGGCTTGTTTAAAGCACTTTATTTTTCTTGTGACTGAACCAGTTTGGTTTGGTTTTAGTTCCAAAATGATTAATCAGCTGCATGTGGAGAGTTTATATCTATGAACCATACAGGTAATTTCTGTCAGTTTTGACCACAATCTAGCAAAATGCATCACTGTGGAACTGGAATCAGCTGAACTACTATGTCCTCATATGGATAAATGCTCATTATTGGATGGTCCAATTAAGATTTCTATTACAGAATGAGATTTCTATTGAATGTGGAGTGGAATTGGAGCATTGGAGAAAAAATTAGTCTTTTGTTGGTAAGTAACTATAGCAAAATGCTCTCCTTGAGCTATTCTTAAGACACTACCGGAACAGTCTCAATAGAAGAAAATCCTGCCCAAAATCAGGGTCCAGAACTGAGGGGATTAATCATTAGTACGTGACATGACATTGTTCTTATTTCTCCTCAATCTTCCTTTTATTGTCAAAGAGGAGTTGAAAATACATCATGTTGTTTGAACTGTTGTATGCAAAATAAAGCAGGGTTGTGGATATTTTACTCAAACTTTAATTCTTCTGTATTTCTTAGTTCTGTGTTTTTCACTTCTTGGGATTCACTCCTGATTGAATGACTATTATTTGTATCTCATTTAAGCTTTTCATGCTCTAGTATTAGATTCCAATTGCAGAATTACATGAGTAATTTAATTCCCAGTGCCTTGACAAGACAGAACAAAGAATTAGAATTCAAGGTAGCAATTTGGGCTGCTCCCTGACCTCAGGGGTTTTTTTGGCTTAACTGATTTGATTTAAACTTTAAATGTTTTAATTTGCTATCTATGGTTCACAAAGAAGTCTTTGTGAACTGATGGACCAAGGTTAGACTTTTTAATAATTTTAAATATAAAAATTTATGCATTGCTGTGAAGAGTATAATTTTGGGAGATGCATCACCATAAAGAATAGTGAGGTTCATATATACTCTTTTAGAATACCCCAAATAGTTTAGAAAACTCCACTGTGCTGTTATCCTTTGTTTGAAAGCTGTGAATATGTATTTCATATCTGCTTTAGTAGAATGTTTCACACAGACAAAGACAGAAATTATCTGGTAAATAGTGCTGTGCACCATAGCAGTTCAGCTACTCTGTTATTAATTTAGTATCTCTAAACATGCTGGAGATTCATTAGCCACATTTATCTCCATTTCTATTTACTAAGACTTGTCACAAATATAAATGACAATGAAAGGAAATTACCAAGTCCTCTGAAATCTGTCAGAGGTGTCTGCAGTCCATACAGTTTTTGTGATTTATTCTCTGTGCCTCCTTATCTGGTACATTTTCTTCCTGGCCCAATAGCAGATTGCTGAAGTCTTTCATATCAATGCTTTTATATGATTTAGAGAAACACTCATAAAAAGTGCCAATAACATTTTAGAGTTATTTAATAATAAAAAATGTGTACAGTAATGTTGTCAACTAAGTCAAAACTAGCAACCTATAAAGCATCACACAGAGATTGTTGTCAGAAAGTTTAAGTCTTGTCATAGTTCCCTATTTAGATTTATAAGGCAATTTACTATCAGGATGAACAGACGGAGCAGCATCTTTTCTAGGTCCTTATGGATTAAAGCTTTCAGTTATGCTTTGGTCAGAAGTTAATTGATTAAACAATAAGCTAACTGACTGTCTACGTTTCTATCTCTCTCTCTCTTTTAAAATTAACTGGAATATGTGACTTTGTCTGATAAAATATGCGGTTTTGTCATGTTCTGAGACTAGGTATATATTCTTTTTATTATCTTCTCAAAAATAATTATACCAACTCTGTTTGTGACACCGAAGACAAAGATGGTCTTGGATTCCCTCTAACTCTGAAATAATTTCTGCAGAACTGCTGTGTAACCAGTAGCTTTCCATCCAAAATGTACGTAGTTGATAATACAGCCCTAGTTTTATCCCTACTCAGTACCATCCGGGGTTGTTTTTTTCCTTTTTTCTTTTCTGTAGGTTGTTAGTCTGTTTTAGTTTTTGTTTTGTCAATTTCGCCTGATTGTCACAATCATTCTGAACCCTCATCCTGTTCTCCGGAAAGGGTACAAATTCTCCAAGCTTTCGAGAAAAACAAAGCGAAGTTTACCTCGAATTCTTCCCAATGTGTAAAAAAATCACACTGGAAAAAACCATAAATTACAAAAACTGCAAAAACGGTGAAACCCATGTTTTGCACACAAAGAGATCTTTACTCATCGGTGCCGTCTCTAAAAGAGATGCCTTAAACTTCCGGAGGTTAAATAAAATAAATGGATTTCTAGAAGTGTAATGAAACTGCTTGAAACACCTGTTACTCTTAAATAATTTTTAAAGAAAATGTTGTAGTTACGTCAATCGTTGCATCCCGAGTGCCATAAACGCAAGGTAGAAACGGCTTCAGTAAAATCCTCAGTGAAACAGAACCGCTTACACACTTTTGTTTAACAACAGGATGTAGGGAATACGGGAAAGTTCAAAGACGGATATAAAGGATGCGCGGCAACGCGAGGCAGGAGCGCACGGTCCGCCCGCTCCCGCTGTCCCTGCGGCGGAAGGAAGGGCCGGCGGCGTCACCGCCACGGCTGCGCACACGGCGCGGCTACCCTGGGCTTTTCCCTGCTTCTCCTTCCCTTCCTCCTGCTCCTTCCCTCGGCTCCGATGGCGGCGAGTGACACGGAAAGGGCCCAGCAGCAGGTGAGCGGCGGAGGGGGCCGCGGGGAAAGCGGTGCCTTCAGGGGGCTCCTGCTGAGCCCCGGCCCCCGAGCGGCTCCGTGCCCGCCGTGGCGCCTGCACCGCCACACTTCAGTGTTTCTTTTCTAGGTAAAAGGCACTTCCCTGGTTTTTCTCTATGGGAATTTGCTGAGTATCCGCTCCTCCTCAGGACTAGCTTAGTGCCGAACCCTCGGGGTCTTACCCCTGCTGGGGTCCGACCCATCCAGCCAGGAGCAGCGCCCGACTGGGAGCTGCAGGGAGCGTGTTGGCACCTGCTCCCTGTCACCTTGCTCGCCTTGTCGCTGCTGAGATGACAGGATTATCCAGAGACATTCAAAAGTTGTTGTGTCTGTGTGAGAACTGTGCAAAGGTTACTCACAAAATCACAGGGTCAATTCGGTTGGAAAATACCTCTGAGATCATCGAGTCCATCCTGTGACCAAACACCTCCGTGTCAGCTAGACCAGGGCACTGGGTGCCACATCCATTATTTCCTTAAATACCTCCGGGCACAGCGACTCCACCACCTCCCTGGGCAGCCCATTCTAATGTGTAATCACCCCTTCTGTGAAGAAATTCTTGCGAATGTCCAACTTAAACCTCCCCTGGCACACTTGAAGTCCTGTGAATCAGGACTGGATCTGCCAATACTTAGGGCCTTCCTGTGAAGTGAATCTTGTCACATCTGGCAATGAGTTATAGAAGAGAAAGACTTAAAAAAGATGAAAATATGATTGGCACACAAAGTTGTTTGGGTTTTATGGGGGGATATTTACTTTTGCTTTTTTTTGTTTTTTTTAGATTGATGAAATTGAAGCCCTTTCATCGATCTATGGTGATGATTGGTGCGTTGTTGATGAAGATGAAAAAATCTATTGCATTAAGATTAGTGACTGTCTGGATCAACCAAAATGGACCCTCTGTTTGCAGGTATAGTGGTGGTAAGAAGTTTAGCATGAATTTTGCAGTTAGACTGATGCAGGTTTAAATATGGTTTATTATCTATTCAGATGATTAAGAAGCTTTTGGATTGGAGTCTGTGATAAGACTTTTCCGTGATTCTTTGTGTAACACATTGGTGTGCATGTGATATATTCAGTAATTGCATATCCTAATTCCACACCTAACCAAAGGTGTATTTTGGTGTATTTCACCAAAGACTAATTTCTGAAATACTTTTACACTGAGGACTTTGTGCCTCAGTGAATCTACTGCAAGTGCATCTAGATTTGCTTTCTGGAAAGTGTTGAGACAAAAGGAAATTTGGATCAACTTATTTGATCCAAGTCCTTACTTTATGTTTCAGAACTGAAAGCAATAAGTTTACTTAGTGTAAGAAACATGGAAGTGTCTACTTAGGGAAATGTGGTACCACTTTTTTAAGTCCAATAACTATGTGTGCCGCTTCTTTCAGTTTTTTTCTGTACTTTATTTTGCATCCTTATAAATTGCCCCATAAAATATAACTGTATGCATCACCACTATTGGAGTTTTAAGTGCAGATATTCAGTGTTTCTTGTAATTCTGTAACAACATACCCAACTGCTTTCTTCATTTTTATAACAGTAATTGTAGTCCTGGTGCTTGACATCAGAGTCCTTCAGTAAAGCTCATCTAGCTGAAGGTAGTGCAATGAATACATATCCTGAATTTCTTTCAGGTGATTTTGCCACCAGGATATCCAACTGCAGAGCCACCTATTTATCAACTAAAGTAGGTGATGTTTTCTTGCAAACGTTTGTGTTTGATAAATTGCCACTGTTAATTGTTTACCTGTAAGTGGAAGTTTAATTAAAATACTCCTTGAATTAAAGTGTACCAGCAGTGGGGGATGTTTCCAGCAAGGATATTCTGTTCTTTATTCTGCTTTTTCCAAGATGTTTGCAGCTGGAATCTTGATGATTGGCAAAGTTATATTTTCAAGGTGTTCATCATATTTATTTGGAAATTTTGGAAGCAGCATATAGCACAATTTTCATTGCATTTCTATTCATTCTAGTGCCCCTTGGCTTCGAGGACAAGATTATACAGAACTAGCAAATAGCTTGGAAGAAATATATCTGTAAGTTTGAGACTGGAATACAGTAAAAGGAGACAATGTATTTTCAATTTCTATCTGTTCTGCATTTGAATGTTAAAACACAGAATGTGAAAATATTTGTTTGTCTTAGACCATAAGTGGAATACAAGTTTTTCTTAAAAGTTAAGGGATACCTAGGTTTTAAAATAAACACATGCAGAATCTCTTAACTGGAATCTGGAACATTGTGGACTGTTTATTATCACAGTGTGCAGCTGACACATAATACAGGCCACAATGGATGCATGAGAATAACCAGCATTTAGAAATACTCAAATTGCATGATTCTGAATTGCTGTGAAAGGGGGGGTGGAAAATGTAGTAATTTTATATAGTTTATTTATTTCTTTTAGATCCCAGAGATTATATAAAAAAGCACAATCATGCCCCAGACAGTGAAATCTGAGCATCTTGCATAAGAAATGTTTTTTTAATGCCATAAGGAAGAGACCACTTAGCTTGCATAAGTTTTTTATTTTTATTAACTGGGTTTCTTAATTAAGCAACAGATCGTTTAAGCAAGTAAAATTTAACTTGAAGTGTTAAAAATGCACAAGGATTTTAAGTGAAAAGTTCTGTGCGATCATATTCACCACAGTTGTTCAGTGGAGCAAAAAGGACAGAGGTTGTCCTTAATGCTGTCCAGATTCAAAGGATTTGATGGAGTCTCTACCACAGGTAGAGCTGCTGGTTCCTTTTTTGTTCCCCCTGTGCAATCCTGTAGGCTGTCAGACTGTGCTGGTTCAGTTCCCTTCTCTCTCTATCAGCTGCTGGTCAGGGTCCTCTCTGGTCTGCTCTCACTTCTGTTTGTTCAGCTGGAAGTGAAAGTGTTTGTACTTTAGGCCATATATGTACTTTAGATCATTTTAATCAGTCTGAAAACCTGGAGTAATCACTGATGTGCACAGTATTTGTGAAAACCTTTTATCTGTTCAATGTCTAAATGATTGTCAGATGAACAGAGATACTCTGTATCATTTACATTGTGTTTGACCAGCTTTCTAGTCCCTAGGGATCTAAGTTGTGTAGTTCTGCAGTGTAAACCAACATGAACTATACTGTCAATCGCTGTGGAAAAAAAATGGATATTTATAGATCACAAGTCTGTTTTAGGAGACACAAAGTAATTCACAACTATTCAGAAACTGTAATTGGGTGATAGTTGGACAAATTTCTGTTTACTTTTGTAAAACAGGGAAATTTTATTCCTCTTCTAGTCTCTCTCCATCACTAAAAATAAGTCTTCAGATGTTAAAGCAGTGAATTGGTACTATAAGCTGTGTGAAATCAGGATGTTGAATTATTCTGGAGTCTGTCTGGATTTTGAAGTGAGAGCTAGAAGTTCATAAAATCCTTATTTTTGCTTGAATATTTTTCTTGAAATATGTATGCTTATTTAAATTTGATTATTTCCAGCTGTAGTGCTGTACACATTACACAGAGTTTAAATGCATAATTTTGTTACTTAACTGGTGCCCAGATGGTGGCAGTAAGTGTAAAATTAATGAGAAACCATGAGATATCTATGGTCCTAAATCTTCAGTTTTGTTTCTTAGACAAATATGCACAGTTCATAACCATTTTAACCATTTGAAATGTGTTTTGAGTTGTTTGGGTCCACATAAAGGAAGCATTTATTAACTCCTGACATGTGTATATAAAATGTATTACACCCATTCTCCTTCAGTACCTCAATACACACCTGTGTCCCCTGAGTGAAGCCTCCTAGGCCTAAATTTTTATCTCCTGTCCTATAGCACTGCCTGTTACTCAAATTGTAGTGTTTCATTCCAATGCTCCACTGATCTACTATCACAGTCCACTGATAAGTTTTTCACCCAGTGAGCTACTGAGACAGAACTTTACACAAGCCTGCTTAAGCTCTTTATCTCACTAGCTTATGTTCAATTTCTGTGTGTCTGAAATCTGTATGTTGTTTAATGTACTTTCCAAGTGAAATTTGTAAAAGTGATCCTTCATTTACCATGACCTTTTACTTCCAGACAGAACCTTGGTGAAAGTATACTGTATTTATGGGTGGAGAAGATACGAGAAGTTCTGGTAGAAAAGGCACAGTCTTCAGATTCAGGTACTTCAGAAAATACATGAGGCTTTTATTTTCCTTCTTCCACTGTGAAGTAAGATTTTAGTACAAGTTAGTTTAGGCCCACTTTTGAATTAGATCTAAATATCAAAAAACAGTCTCCTGTGTCAGGGCTTAGTGTTTTACAGTGGCAGTGTCCCTTTTTAAAAAGCAGTAGGGAAAAGAAGGTGGGGATGGCCCCTGAACAAGGTCTGCAGTTCTCTCAGGAATGAAATTATTTGCTTGAAAGGACAGTGCTGCCCACAGGTACATTAGGCATTGCCCTCCATTCTGCAAAGGATTATTCATACCAGTAATTAATTTCTGGTGTTGAGTGCACTGTTGGAGGAATGAGATTCAAGAGAAGATAACTTCAGTGAACTCTGCAGACAAATGACCAAATATTCTATCATTTTTACTTTTCTGTCCTTTCATTCATTTTACTGTAATGAGATGAGGAGTACATCATCAGTAAGCTGCAGTGACTCTTCTGCTGTTATTCTTACAGAGTTTGTGTAAATTGACAGTTGTTGTTTCAAAAAATGGTGGTAGGTTTTGTGCATTAAAATGCTAAACTGCTATGAATTGTGTGAGTGACGTGTGCATGTACAGTGGTAAAAAGAAACAGAACTACTTTTCTCTGTCAGGGGTGTTATCTTTGTCCTGTGAGAAATAAAAGTCTGAAGAAAAAAAATTTCATTTTCAGTGTGGTTTCATGATAAGGTCTAATGTTAGTCTGTTGATAAACTGTGCATTTTGTTGCTACATCACAGAAATTGGAGAAGTCATTCTTCACTGATGTGATTAAAGGAGTGGGCCCTGAAAAGTGAAAATTTTACTGGTAACATTGGAAGTTTAGGTATTTTGACCACAACCTTACGACTTCCCTTTTTGAACATGCTTTATTATACCTCTGGTTTTTTTAATGGAAAATACATATATTATAAAACCTATGCATCATAAGCACTTCATAGGCCCTGTGAAACTGTGTTATATTAATTTGGCTCTAAATCCAGATGTCAGAACCCTGTATATTTCCTCCTCTGTTAGTGACTATTATTTTTTGGACGTTCTGTGAATGAAGGAAAACAGGATATTTGAAATCCCAGAATACTTGAAGCATGTTGAGAGAGATGTTTCAAATCTAATAATTTTTTATCTAATGATTTTACACCCTCATGAAGTAGCACTGAACAACAGCTCTGCATTTTGCCCCAAATGACTGATAAATGGCTGGAGTTCTTGTGAAACATCAGCTTAATCTGATCCCTAAATTCAGATTAAAGGTAGCATTTTGAATGTTTAATGGAAATAGTAAACATTATTGCTCTTTTTTTCTTAGAAATACTGTTACTTAGTATTGAAATGCAAGGTCTTATGGAAGGATCCCATAGTATGAGTATTTTATTTTTAATTCCTAGGAATATTAAACTTAATACTGGGGTGAGTACTTTTGGGTTTTGTTGTAATTAATGCTGCTATTCTGCATTTAATAGTTTTTCGTGTCAAACTGTTTTGAACTGAGAAGACAGAGACTTTTGAGAAGAAGAGTTTGAAATTTTGTTTTGCTTGTCTTGCAAAAAATGTGTAATAAATTCTACTACTTGTATCTTAATAGAACCAGATATTAAGAAAACCACTGAAGAAGTTGATGAAGATGATGGAGATGATTTTCTCCTGGACTATCAGCCCACTCAGGAAGATCAAACTAAAATGTTAAATTACATGACATCTGAAAGTCATGAAGGTAAAAAATACACTCTTGTTAATTCTGTTGAAATAATTTAAACAAGACCTGAAGATTCTGGTTTTCTACTCAGCTTTAGAATAAAATTAGTGACAATAGAATTACAATAACATTTAATAACAGTCATTAAAAAATGCAATATATTTTTGGTGGGTTTGTACATTATTTTCTGTACTTCACTTTAATAAGTCCCTTTTCTTAAAGTTGAGACATTCTTTAATTTTGTAGCCCCATGCATTGTTTCTGTCCTCTTCAAAGAAAAGAAACACTCTCTTGTTTGTAACCCATAGATGAAGAACTGCCCCCCATACATCATGGGAACCCAATCACAGATCGAAGGAGCACTTTCCAGGCACATTTGGCTCCAGTGGTGACAACCAGACAAGTTAGTAGAGATCAGTTCTTCTCTTTTTGCCTGTACTTTGAGCTTGGCAAAGTATTACTGGAATATTTGGGATTTGCCAGATACGTTGGTCTGTCTGTGCATCTTTCCGTGCTAGTACTGTCTGAGTAGTTATTGGTTTCTCACTTTTGCTTTTACTTCTCTTCCTACTATTTTTCACCACTATGTGCATTAGTTGGATGAGAATAAGAACACTGTAATTTGACTTCTGAATGTTGGCAAGTTTATCATAAGATGTTTGTAAGTTACCAAATCTATCATGTGTTAGCTGGAAATGCTAACACATGAAATGGATTTATACACATCTTCCCTCCTTCAGAAAGGAATTCTGTTGAAGAACACACTTGGATTGTGCATAAGTAAATCTTTATCATGACCTAATTGAGAGGGGTTTGGAGCTTCTTTTATACATTACTTTCCATCTGTTACCATCAGCCTTCTTTGATCATCCCTTTTTAGTGGGGAACCTACTGTTCTTTTCTTTTATTAACTCAGAGTTAAACCTTGAGAGGATTTTCCTCTTTCTTTTTATGCAATTTTAGGATTTTTTAAAATAATTTTTGGTGAGGGGTATTGTCAAGTGCTTCTTGAAGTTCCATGTAAGCTAGGTCAGCTACATACTCAGTGACTATGAATAAACAGTGACAGGTTGACAATGTTTTTAGGCTGATTTCTCTATACAAAAGCTGTAATGTTTGAAGCCATCTGTGTTTTGTTTTGTTTTTTTCTTCCCCCTCAATAATTTGCCTAATATGGACATAAGAATTAGTCTCTAAATCCCAGCATCCCTTCTGGAACACTCTCACCTTTCAAGTTCACATACTCTGTACATTCATGTGGGGTTTTGTGTATGTAGAACAATCTTACTCACAAATCATGATAAAAGGATGAGAGTATTTTGAAATGAAAAAAGATACATTAAGCCAGTGATTCCCATTTCTTCCCTTTCTAAAGTAACAGAGTTCATTTATTTTATATATATATATATATATATCTTAAAGACTCACTTAAAGAAGATACAGCTGTAGCACAAAAATTAATCTTTAAAGTACATTTCCAGGAACCAGGTAGCTGGGAAGTAAGTAATGTCAAAGGTGATGATTATTTCATATGAATTGTCCTTTAAGTGCCTGGATTGAAATGTATTGTTTTAACATACTCTCCATGTTTATGAAAGTGTATGAAGTAATACAAGTTGTCTTCCTTCAGTGTTTAAAGTAAGGGGAAGATAAATGTCCGAAGCAATATTCTTCATTAACAATAGGATTTTTTTCATTGAGATATCTTTTATTTGAGGTGATTTTTGTCAGTTGAATTTCTTCAAGAAGTATTGGAAATAGCACAGTATAGCTAGGGCAGATATTAAATATATCTGTTGATTACTCCTCTGAGACATTTGTTTTTGAATGAAAGGCAATTTACTTGCCAGGCATGTTTTCCCAAGCTTTCTCAACTTCAGTAATGTTTTGTGTTATGTACTAAAATGATGTCTTTATCAAAAGCTCTTCTTTTTGCTAGACTATTGGAAAGGGTTGAACAATTCCCAGCTTGTTTACTTAGTAACATATGATGAGCTGATATTGGTAAATGTTTTGAATTTGGTACTTCTTAAGAGCAAAGAGATCATAGACATGATGGGAATATCTGTTTTCTGGGAAATACTGACACTTTCAGGCTCCTAATAGGATGTTTTTTGTTTTTACTTTCTTTGTGTGAAGTGGAAACTGAAAAAAAAGGCATGTTTGAGGGAAAAGGGAAAACTTGAAATGTAGTATCTACACATCATATTTTTGTGAAATAAGTAAAAGCAGTGGAAATTGTGTAGTGGAAATATGTATGTTGTGTTCTTTTCCAGCTTAACTTTATTGTTAAAAAAAGTAAGCAGGTGCAGTTGATACTGAATACTGACAAAACATATTTTCTGGATCTTACGTCTCTTGTTTAATAAAGCAATTTGACACTTCTACATCTTGAGCAATAATATGAATGTACACAATGTAGAAATTCAAGGGACAAGCTGTTTTCAGTATCCCAGGAAAATTGTTTAAAACAAGTATGAGAATACTGAGAAGCTGCTTCTTGAGTTACCAAACATTTTATGTCAAAGCATAAAATCATTTCATTGTAGTATTAGAGAGATGTTTGTTTAGCAGTGATTTTGAGAGGGATGTATGAAAGCCGTGTTATAAAAGGAAGTTTTTTTCTGTTGTTTTTTATAGGTTAAAAGAGTTCTTGAAAAACTATATGAGAACAAGAAAATTGCAAGTGCTACCCACAACATATATGCATACAGGTGAGATACAAATCGTGATTTTTCATTTTTCTTTTTAGTGTTCTTTCACAAATGAATGCAGGACATGAGAAAGAAATTCCTTCCTATTAAATTCCTTGTTGTTAAAAGAAATTTCTTGCTTTAGGGAGTAGGTTTCTTATTTGTATGGTTTGTGTTGCATGTGTTATTTTGAATTTCAGGTCAAGAAAGTAGAACATACAGTAGGAAATATGATAGCGAAGCAGCATTAGGAATAGAAAAAGGCGGATTTGAACATGTGTTGGTATACTTTTGCAGTATGTCTGAGCATGGAAATGCTACATCATTCTGAACTAAATGTCTTTTTATTTGGGTGAAGTAACTTCTTTTTCCCCCCCAACCTTATATTTAGAAATAGCTGAAATGTTCAGTTGAAATAAGAGTCGAATCAGAAAGCCTGATGCAGACATCTGGCATATGAAGTTTCAGCTGAAATACAAGAAACTTCAGGGATTATGAGAAACAGGTAAAAATGAGTTTGGCAGTCACCTGCCTCTGGCAACTTTTGTGAACATAGCTTATGTGAAATGAATTGGTCTCAGTACAATGTAGGTTTTTTCCAACCAGTATAGGTTTTCTGAAGAATGTAAGAGACAATAAAAGGGAGGAACTGTAGGAACCAGTCATCTAAAAAAACATGCACCAATGCTTATTCATTCATGCCTATCCTGCTGTGATCCTAAGGAAACATGAAATGAGAGCAAGTGAAAGCTTATTTTACCAAAAAGTGAAAGCTGCTACCTAAGTAAAAAGTTTCTGTAAAGAGGGCGTTTCTGTCTGTTCTCACAGATGATGATCTGGCTTCCTTCACTCATATTACCCAAATCCACTTAAACAAAAAACCCCCAAAAAACAAAAAAAACCCCACAAAACAAAACAAAACAAAACAAAACAAAAAAACCACAACCCCCCCCCCAAAAAAAAAAACCCAAAAGAAAAAAAAAGAACAGGCACATACTGCTTCCTCTTTGTCATCTAGTACTAGAAGCCTCTTTCTCATTGTGTCAGCTGTAACTAAGTTCAGAAGTTAGGAAGTAAGTTGGTAACAAACCAACTTATTGGTCAGTAGACCTCTGAGCATTACTTATGGGAAATTAGGCCTGGGCAGCTGTCTTCTTTATGAAACAATACACCCAGTGTATTTACTGCAGTGTCCCCTGTGAGGAGGGAGATGACATGGAGAATCCAAGGGCAAATTTCAGTTATAGTTTCATGTTGTTGCTGAAATACAGACATAATTAATTATTAATAATATTTTTGTCCAAGTTTTTCTTCTAGGGGTATACCGTTATTTGAATCTGTATCTGGTAGAGTTGGTTTCAGCTAGATGCAATTGTTAGGCTAAAAACCTGGGTATTTTTCTGTTTAGGGACTTCAGACTGGTAATGACTGGAGTTTACCAGAAGTAGCTGAAGTCTGTGTAAAAGCTTCTCAAAACTTGTTCTACTGTACAGATAAACACTTGTGGTTTACCCTGTGCCTCATCCTGTTTTCATGTAAATATGTGTAAGAGACGATTAGAATTGATGCACACATGTATGAAAGATGTGAGACTTATTAATAATGTAGAAATATTGGTTGAAAATTAATAAGCTGACTTTTTAATCTTTTTTTTTCTTTTATAGAATATACTGTGAAGATAAGCAGACGTTCCTACAGGATTGTGAAGATGATGGAGAGACAGCAGCAGGTGGACGTCTTCTCCATCTTATGCAGGTTGTAGAAATTAATCTCTGGTTTTTGGAAATCTTGAATTTATATTGATTTTAAAAATCACTACAATGTAAATAAGCTTGTAGAAGCCTATTTTGAATTTTGCTCTGCTAGCAGCCAGTGAGATGATTGCTTTCTCAGGGTGAAAGGAGAAACACAGACTGTAGCACTTTCAAGTCTCAGATCATAGAAACAAGTGATTTTTCTTAGGTGGCAGTAATGGGTTAAAATATAACTAAGTTTTAAATGCTGTGCTTCCTGTGTGGTGTAAGGTACACAAAAAATGAATACTGGGAGAAGCTGACTATCACAATATAACTGCTGACCTGTGCACAACCTTTCATGTGGTTTCCTTGAGTAGACATAATAAAGAGACACCAATATATGAACTGGCAGAATATATTTGAACTTCAAATATAAAAGGAATGAAGGAGCTAATTTGTTTTGATAATTTAGTCTGTTTTGTTGTGCTGTTTTCTGTTCTGGGTCCATAGCCCTCATACTCACATATATTTTAGTTCTTCAAGCATTGAAATAAGATTTGGCAAAGGTGGTACTAAACGTGAGTTGAGATTGATAAATTTTGGTTCACGATGCAAGCCCTAGTAAAACCATAATTAAAGTAGCACAACTACACGAGACAGCTGTATGCATCTTAATGCTGTGCTTCAAGTCACTTAGCTGTGTGAGCAGACAAAATATTTTTATTTTAGATTGATCTTCCCTTCACAACAGTAGTTTTATTTTCTTGTCCTTCTCTTGCTTGAATATTCTTTTGCTTAATGTGTTGCACTCTTATTCCTGGAAACTTTTCTTTCCCCACCCATGTTTCCTTTTTTTTTTCTGAAAAAAATACAGTTGAGGGAAACATTTGACATTTTTAATTTTGAACTTTTTCAGACTTCTAAAATAACTCAAACCAGACTTGGGAAGTTTAAATAAATAAACAAACTTAGGTTATGTAATATATGCAAGTATATATGCTAAGTGTGAAGACATTATTGTTATGAAAATAATGTAAAGATACAACTTGGCAGTTACTGTGCCTCAATTTGTTCTGAGATTATCAGCTTTTTCTCAGCATGTTAGTGCACACTTTTGAAAGTTGTCTAGGCACTTAATATTCCATAAAAATCCCTTTTAAAACATGACATGAGTGTCACATTCAAATGTGAGTGGGTATAAATTATGGGGATCATAATTTTCCATCTGTAATCCTGTTACTGGAAATATTTCTGTTCTGGAAGAATAGTAAGATAAGGATAAGAAAAGTTCAATTTTCAGCTATAGGAAAAGATTAGTTTATGGGCTGATTTCTGGATGTTCATAGATCTTGTAGTTTTTTTTTTTTTTCTGAGCTCTTATGACATATGGGTATGAAAATTAGGTAATTTAAAACATTCATTGTTGCTGAATTTATAGGATTTTTTGTTGTTGTTGTTGTTTTGGGAGGGTTTTTTCTTTTTAATAGAAATGAATCTTGTTTCAGATCAGACCAGCATTTCAAAATAGCACTTTCTGGTTACAAGAAACTGCATTTTGGATTAGCGCCATCTTGCTAATCCAAAATTTTTTTGTTTTACTGTTTACTGCCAGGAGTTGTTATATGTATACTTTATGGCAAATACATAAATGCAGAGTAGAAAATTCCTGTCATAGAACAGGGCCCTAGTCCTTTCCATTTTAAAATTGTAAGAATATTTCTGTTTTCACAAACAATGATTGACTCTTCTGAAAGTATTGTTCTAATTAGTCAGATATCTGGTTATTTCTCCTCAACAGAGATGATTAATGGTTGCTAACATGTAGATATTAACAGCACTAGGTTGAGGCATTTTATATATTCATATGTATAATGCCTGTGGCCTGGCTATTATTAGCCTCATCCACCACCGCTTCAAAAATGTGTATAGACAATCAGCTTAGTGACAGAGTAATAATTGATCATACCACATCATAAGAAATGTAACTCCGTAATTTTTAAAATAAAAGATAGTAGACCTTTTCTGTGTTTCAAATTGGTGTCAGCAGTAAACCAGGATCAATGAAAAGATAATGACTTTTATTGCTTTCTATTATTCACAGATTTTGAACGTGCACAATGTGTTGGTTGTGGTGTCCCGCTGGTATGGAGGTATTCTCCTGGGACCAGATCGTTTCAAGCATATAAACAACTGTGCAAGAAATGTACTTGTAGAGCACGACTATGTACCATCAACGGTATGTCTCATCCCTCCAGAATGGAGGCATTTGCATGTGAACTTGTGGGACTTCCCACTGTTAGATGAAGCCAGAAGAAAAGTAATACAACCTGTGTGAATGGATAAACATGTCCAAATTTTCATAAATTTCTGTAAACTGTGAATACTGTTTATATTAAAAATAATTCTCGTGGGTAAACTTGGGAGAATACTTGTGGTTTACATTAATATTTTTTAAATTTTGCAATGCAATTTTCTCATTTCAGGAAGAATCATCTAGACAAGTTGGAAAGAGCAAAAAGATAAGGAAGGACAACAAAAAGAAAACAGAACACTAATTTATTTTTTAAAAACTTTAAAATATTATTTTGCACATATTTATACAAAAAACTCTGGACCTTATTGCTTTATCTTATAGAATGGACATGTTGTATTCAGAAGAGAATTCAGTAAAGCCATAGATATATTTTCACCTTGTTTTGTGATTTCTTCTTCTGTTCTGAAGTAGAGCTTAGACACAAATTTTCTGTTTTTTACACATGTGAGCTCCTTGTTACGAGGACAGTGCAGCATCTGGAACCATTGCTCCATCCCACCCCTTCCCACCAAACAGCATTTGACTAATGGAAAATGTGGATTTCTCATCATCTCCATTCCTGGAGTCAAATATATGTCTTCTATTAATAATTGAATTCTGTAGTTGTACTGAATTACTGGAGTAATTCATATACCAGGTAACTTAGAGAGTTTTAGATTCTCCTTTGTGAAAGGAAAGCATGGGGTCGAGTGTGGTGTTTGGGGTGCCTGGTCCTGCCTGTGCAGTTCCTGATCAGGATGCTAGATAGGGGCTGCTTGGTTACACATGGAAGACTGAACATGGGCAGTGAGCTAAGAAATGTGATGAAACTACTGCAGAATCTCTTTGAGGATTGTTCTGTGATGGTTGGCACACCAGGAGCTTATTGAAAATATGAGAATTTCATGTTGCATAATTAAAGGAACCAGTGAAATAGACCATACAGTGAGTGAGCAAGATGAATCCCCATCTTGCTTTAAAATGTCTGAAAATGGACCATCAGAGTGGAAATGCATTTTTGTTTTCACACAATTTCTTTCAGAGAGAGCATGAAGTACTGTCTAACTGTCTTGTGGACACTTTTGGTTAGAGAAGTTACAGTCCCTTCCTATTTTTGTTTGCAAGCATTTCCTAAGTTTAAACTTCCTTTATTCTAAGAAGTAGATACAGGACAAAGAGATTACAAAAATGTCTCACAACAACTCTTAACTTTAAAAATTCTTCTGGGACATTATTTTTAATGCTAAACTGAAGCAGCAGATTTTCACCATTTTTGTTATCAAGTACTGTAAGGTTTTTAAGACATACTGCTCACTTGTGGAAGAGTTACAAATTTCATTACCTGGCAAAAGAAAAAAAGAAAAGAAGGATGATAGAATTAATTTATACCTAAAGTACAATTGCCTGTCATAAAAATATGTCAACAAAAACCAAAACATCAGGAAAGGGTGTATAGTGGCTTTTATATTTTGGCCACTCAGTTTTAATATATTTTAAATTTCTTGGTTTTGTTTGTTATTCTGAAAATGAATCAAGAGTACAGCTGAACGCAGGTTAGTTGTTACAGCATTAGAGTTTCCCACAAGGTAGTATCAGAATGATTTTTTTTTTTTTTTGTGTCTCAAACATAAATGAGCAGACTAAGATATCTGCTGTCTGATTGGAGTACTTCATTAGCTGAGTATCTTCTGAAGAACTGCTTGGTGGTTTCAGTGTCAGTCATTTCCTCTAAAGGTCCTGCATGCGTCTGGAAATCTTCCATGCTTAAATATGAAAAGTCACGTTCTTAAAATCTTAACTTTTAAAAGTGAAAATAATTGTCTTTCTTACAGCAGAATACCAATTCTGGAGTGTTAGTAATTTCTTCATATTGCAGGTAATTCAGGGTGGTAGTTCTACTGTTTAGTATGTGTATAATGTGGGGGAAAGAAGGATGATAAAGATGAGACATTTACTTGTGAATCCTTTTGGAGTGTTCATCTTTGCTATATATTTATTGCCTAGCCTGTCTATTTTAGTAGAAAATGGAAGCAGTTTAGTTGCTGCTTCAATATTTTTCTAGCTGGGCACGTTCTAGACTGATTTAATCCTTGTCATAGCCACACACAGAGAAAAATTCTGCTAAAAGCTCATGAAGTGGATCTCCTATCTTCACTTCATATGTGTAGATGCTTTGCAACACACAGGCTTTCCAAGCATGGTGTGGAGGAATTGGGTATTAAGATTACAAGAAATCAAGTTAGATCTAAGATCCAATAAGAAATTTTGAGGGAGGGAGGGAGAATACAATTAGGCAGCTATATATTCCAGAAAAGCACTCTGAGATTTAAGCCATGTGGCAAGGTCAGCTGGCTCTCATGAACAACAGTGAAACTGCTGAATTTTGTTTTGGGGCTTCAGTATGGCTAGCAGAAGAAAAGCCACTGGTATTACTTAGTAATAGTGCCACAGTGTGTTTTCTGCAGTACCTGGACACGAAATAAAGCTAAACCAGTGATGGATGCTGTGAAGATATTTGCATGGATAATAAGTTTTTTATTTTTGCACTACTGACAGTCAAACATTCAGTAAAAGCACTTGGCAAATGTTAATGAATTTGTTCCCACAACTGAAGCAAACATATGACAGCCAACATTTTTCAAATTTAAGTATTTAAAATTAGACAACAAAATGTTTTTAGAACTCATGATAAAAATGATCAAATTTTTACAACTGTAGAATACTTACAGCTCTCTGCAAGTGGCTCCATTACTAATACAAAATATAAGAATTTGTGGAAGACACACAGTTTTCCCCACCAATGTGGAAAGAAAAGCCTCATCCTGTTAAAGTTAATTGCCAAACTCTCATTCTCATTCAGGGAGTCCATATTTAGTTCCTGGGTTCTGGGGAAACAGCAGCTGGTGATGTGTTGCTGAAGCTGCTGCTAAGATTTTTGAAACTGATTTCAGTGAGAGTTTTGAACTTATCTCTGAGGGTTGGATCATTACAGGTAACTGCTCTGGTAAGTAACTGTATGCATACTTATATCGTATCTGTTTTCAGCCGCAGAGTGCACAAAAAGGAGAACAGCAACAACGAAGTCGACCATGCCTTTCCTCAGCAAAAAGTATCAATATATAGATAGAGAGGGGCCAACGGCTTGCTGAATTGCAACAATGTCAGATAAACAAGGATGAAATTAAGAAGTAGTTTAAATTCTCATTATGATATGTACACAGGTTGAAGAAAAAAAAATTAGAAAATGTTGTGTATAATGGTAGCAAGCAAAACACATCAGGAAGGGAGGGAGGGAGGGAAGCAAGAGGGGAACCTCAAATCAGCCCTCCTGACCTCCACAGATAAGGATCATGTTGCTCAAAGAACTTGCATTTTAAAATACGAGCTTGAAAAATGGTATATTTCTTAACCAGAACTCTGCTAGAGTTCTGCTTTAAGAGACTCTTAGGAAAGCTAGATTTATCCAGTATCAAAAGCTTTTTATTTTTTCCCCTCCTGAGAAATTTTTTTTGGGTGCTTATTGGATTTTTGACCCATCCTATTTTAACTCCTTATGAATCTCAACCTTTTGGATAACTTTGCCAGACACAACTTCCTTCCCAGACTGACCTGGCCTGGACACCCACCATGCACAACAGCACCGCCGAAATTCCGCACGCTGCTGAGACGCAAAACGAGACTTGGTCCGGCCAGGCGCCGAGCTCCGAGTTCTCCCTGGGTGTGTTGGCACTGCTGGCTTTCCTCATGGTGTTGCTGTGTCTGGTGACCATCCTTGGCAACATGCTGGTGATCCTTGCTTTCATTATGGACAGGAACCTGAGGCATCGGAGTAACTATTTCTTTCTGAATCTTGCTGTTTCTGACTTTGCAGTGGGTAAGTGAGAGCTCTGGAGCCATGTGCTAGTTGTGCTGTAGGACTCATAGGAGAAGCACTGGTGTTCATTTTCTGTGTGTTTTCTTCTGAGAGAACTATTTCCCAGCTGTGTCTGGGGGAAGGATGGGGAATGGTGGAAGCTACATGAAGTGTTTCAGCAGGCTATCATTTTTTAGACAATAAAGGATGCTTTGTTTAATGTTTCAGGATAAAATACTACTATGGGAATTTTATGGACTAACAAAGAATGGGAGCTGTTTGTGTTTTGGCTGAAATTTAGATAGTCTAATCAAATACAGCCTACATTGTCTGACAGCTCCTCTTGCATACATGATCAATATCTTCTCTTTCAGTCTGCTATCACACAATACAGATCATTACCTGACAATTGTTACTAAATAGCAATGAATGCTATTTTTAAACATTTTGCTGTACATGCTCTATATAGAGAAATACCTTAGGAATATGTGTTTGTATAGGCAAATAAAAATTACAAATAAAGCAATTTTTAAGAAGTTTGATGCTACATGTATATTTATATGTAGGGACACATTTAGTTTTGAAACTTTTACTGCGAAAAAGTACAATTGAAACAGGAGTGTGATTTCAGTTGGAGACTGAGCTATTGCAATATTCTGTGAATTGTTGGGTGTCTTTGCAAAAAAACCTTGGTTAAATTTTGAGTGTGTAGAATGATGGTTTTAAACAGTTGTGGCTATTTAATGAAATCTGTATTCTGACTTGTCATATCACAACAATTTGTAAGTCCACTTTTAAGAAGTATACTGAAAGAGCAGAAGAAACTTTTTTTACAAATTTTTTTGCCAGTGCCAGAAGTTCTGTCAGGGGCACAGCTTCTAATAATCCTATCCTTGTCATGTCCATATCTTCTTGCATAATGTTTTGATACCTCCCTGCATATGCTTGACTTCTTCCAGCTTATTTCTCCCTTGCTATGCTACAGAGCTCTTGCTGCCTGTTCTCCAGTTAAAGTGCACTGGAAAAAAAATAGAGCAGTGAGCAGAAAACCAGTGGACAAACTGATGTTCTCTCATTTGACTCACCATCCAGCATCATACTTAACAAACACCAGTCCTAGCTGAGAACTACAAAGTAAACAACTTCTCTGCCAAAGAAAGAAGTACAGCTTACTTGGCATTTCCTACTTTCCATGCTTTTCTGTTTAGTGATATTATGTTTACCTGAATGTCTAGTTTTTAATTATAAATTTTGTTAAAAGATTTGCCTTTGCCTTAGTTTGACTTTAGAGTCAAACTGATTTGTATTTTTGTAGCTATATAATTATGCCTAAATTATCCTTGCTTTCTTCTTGATCTAAATTGCTAAAAGCTTACAGAAACATTTGCTTATTCTTTTAACATATCTAATCTAGCTGCTTTTGACATACAGTAATTTTTGCTTTGTCTTGGTGCTTCAGTACCTATAGCTGGGTTTGAATAGAGACCTCTTGATTCTTAGTACAGGGAGAATAACAGGAACCATAAGATTTTTATGGAAATAGAAACTTTCAAGATACTGTTACAGGAGTACACACTGTTAGGTGGCAAATCTAAAGTTGAAACCAAGTTTTTTCCTGATGTGAATGTTAAAATCTATAATGTTTTACTCAAAAGACAACATGCTAATTGCTCTGTAAATGCAGTGATTCCATTTTATTGCAGCCTTGTTACTGTTCACTGCATTTCTGCATCCCAGTTGACTGCACTGTTAGTTCTTCAGCCTCCCAGGGATGTGTTGTGATTCTGTGTAGGGTGATCATCTCAAAATCCATTAAAATGAGGTCATATTGGCACTTTCACAACATTTGGATTTAGCAGCCTAAATTTAGGTAGCAATGGATGTGGGTGGATCACTTGTGTTCCCACAGTCTGGGGAGTTCCCATAGATAATATCCTATCAGCTCGCCCCTTAAAAGTAGTTATTATCAAGATTTAAGATGAGGCAAAAGGTTAGGCTGGGTGTATTTAATTAACTGTGCTGTTCTTGTCAGCATTTTGATCATATACTTTTTAAAATTAGTCCAAAACTTGTATTTCTGTAAGAAGTTAACTTCTGGAACATTTTCCAACACCTATGCTTCTAAGAGGATAGAAGCATGGCAATTGGATAATTTGTTATAGAAAACAGTGAATAGAATTGGCAATTGGATAATTTGTTATAGAAAACTTTGGAAGAAAGATGCTTTTGTTTGTTTTAATTTCAACAGATAACACAGAAGAGTGTTTACTTCAGCAGGTAGAGCAGTCAGCTGCTGCTTCTTTCAGCAGGTAGTGTTAATTGGAGAGGTAACAATGATACATAATAAACATGATTCACCTTTCAGAGGGGTATTAATTATAAGAATGTGACTAGTACCTAGTTTGTAGTAAAGGTTCTTCAGTTGCAGGGTAATACAAAGCCATCTATGTGGCAATTCCAGCCAGTATTGATCAATCTTTTGTCAGATACTGCAGAAATACGTCTCTGCTCTCATGCAGTGCAGTGCTGACTGACGTGTGCATTTGGTTTCTTTTCACAGGTGTGTTCTGTATGCCGTTGTACATGCCTTACGCCCTGACAGGAACATGGCACTTGGGAAGGAGCCTGTGCAAGCTCTGGCTGGTCATGGACTATCTCATGTGCACAGCTTCAGTGTTTAACATCGTCCTTATCAGCTACGACCGTTTCCTGTCAGTTACAAAAGCTGTAAGGCTAACATTTCTATTTATTGCTTTCTGTATGTTGGGATTTCTATAAAACTCTGAGTGTTTCACAATTGACACTTTGACCTAAATGGTGCTTTGTTATTGGTACCATTTTTTAATAGAGAAATTATGATGCTTCAGTGTTGTGTTGGGACTGAGGACATTGCCTTGCTGTGATTTCAATGTTACCCTTGTGCCACCTGCACTAAAAGTTATTTAATTACACTATTAATTACACAGGAGATGGGAAGGTCCAGGTGGGAAAGAGACAGCAGGCATGTGGAGAGCTTGGGTTTTGGCCATTAGAAGAGTTGGTGGGGATGAAAACTAGGTTGAGTCAAGGATGTGCTTAGGCTTGGATAGATTTTGTAATAAGAGCATTTGGAGAGACAGTGAGATGGACTGAGTGAAGATCAGATGAGGATCTAAATTACTGCAGGGGGTGATTGACATGTGCTCACAATGAGCAGTTGAGTGGAAACTGATCCCTTGAAGCAAAAAGAAGAATGAATCAAAATATATGGAGAGATAAGAGAAGTCTCTTCAATGTTGTCGTTCTTCTGTTTCAGAAGATAGCCAAGGAATCAAGTAAGAAATATTATCATTCACCATTTCTAAGCTCTGCTTGGTGTTTGGTTGTAGAATCTGAGAATGGTTTGGAAGAGACTTTAAAGATTATCTGGTTCCAACTCCCTGCCATGGGCAAGGACACCTTCCACTAGACCAGGTTGCTCAGAGCCCCGTCCAACCTGGCCTTGAGCACTTTCAGGGATGGAGCATCTACAATGTCTCTGCTCAGCCTGTTCCAATGCCTCACCATCCTCATAGCAAAGAATTTCTTTCTAATATCTGACTTAAACCTGCTCTCTTTTGGTTTAAAGTCATTGCCCCTTGTCCTATCTCTGCTTGCCCTTTGGATCCTGGGAAGCTGCAGTCAGGTCACCCCAAAGCCTTCTCTTCTCCTGGCTGATGAGCCTGCTTGCTTCAATGACATGTTTCATATTTCATGCTTCTCATTTGGGAGGTGCTGGTACAGTACCTAATCACTTTCTCTTCTTCCCTAGTGGTGTGGTTTTTACAAGTTGGTTTTTGCTAGTTTGTTGGTTTTTTGTTTTTTTTTTTTTTTAAGCTGAAAAGTATAAGAATCCCTGTATTTAAGACATTAACAAAGCTGCAGAGCTCAGAATAAGAATAATGTGAAATAAAAGGGACTCTGTAACCTAGTTGAGATCCATGTTCTTGTGCCATTGCTGATGGTCTCCATTTACATGATCACATTCTGGTTTTCTTCTTTAGGGTATTAGGATGGAATGAGTCTAGGAATGTGTAACAGGGCTGTTATCCAAAGAAAAGACACCATGCTTCCTCAGAGACTTGGGATCTACCTCTGCCTCTGCTGCAAACTTAGCCTGTTGCCAGGTTCCAGTCACTCCAGACTTAATAATTTGTGAAGCTGTGCTCAGCTTCCTGTTTTCTGCCTCTAAATTGAGCTGCTTGTCTTGTACAGGGTGGCAAATTCATTACTGCAGATCTGGAGCTGTGCACAGAGCTAATATGATGCTTTAAGATGTAGAGGAGTCTGAATTTTCAGGCTACACATATTTAAAACAGAGAATCCAAACCAATGTGCATAATCCTGAACTACTGCTCTGATACTTGGTGGTGAAATAGGGACAATGCCCTTTGTGTGCAGTGAGGCTGTGAAGGTGCCATTCATTATTATTTGTGTACCATGCAGATGCTTTTCTAATGAACAGTATTGGAAGCTGATGAGGAAGGCAGCAGTTTTGGGAAAAGCCTGAGATGCCAAATGTTGAACAGTATAGAGGAAATAAAATTGTCCAGCTCTTCATTAACTTATCTTCTTGTGCTATGAAAGATGGAGGGGACCAAGAGTATGAATGGGGTTATTACAGGGTGGGCTTAGCTCTTGTATTTCCTAACCCTGGATGATTTTATTTTAATTCTTAATGTGCTGTCTGGGTAGACATAAAAGCATCAAGATTTTCACTAGTGGAATGAACTGTTTACAAGGTAAGGCTAACATTAAAATAGAGTGATTCAATAAGGCAGAGGGTGTTACAGTGTATGTCTGGGATAGATTTTTCTGCTATGGCAAGAGGAAACAGTATGAGAAATTATATTATCTGGTGTTTGCAGTCTCACATGGCAAACTGTCTAATATAGAAGGCTTCTTCTTTTGCTGGGCATGTAGGAACTCCCACAGCTGCTTTCACTCTCTGAACCTGGGCTGATGAATCATAAACCTATTTCTTACCAATTCCTTATTGCTACTTTACTGTGTGGTGGAAACAAGATATGTCCTTTCATACCTGGAAGCCAAATGATAATTTAGCCATCACAATTTCTGCTCCTCTCCTATGTCCAGTATTAAAATAAATCACAGAGCTACAATGTAAGGAGAACAAGACTAGCAGTTTTTCAGAACCTTACATAGTGAGGACGTCTTAGGTGTCTGGGGAAATACAGAACAAATACTATATTTGGCTTGATTACATTTGGTTTTTTGATATAATTTCCCCCAAAATGTTGTCTGAATATGTGACATGTCCTTTTTCCCTCACAGGTATCTTACAGAGCCCAGCAGGGAATAATGTCCAGCTCTGCCATCAAGATGGTGGCCATCTGGGTCTTAGCATTCCTCCTGTACGGCCCAGCCATCCTGTTTTGGGAGCACGTGGCTGGACAGAGCGTGGTGCCTGTGGATCAGTGCTATGCTGAGTTCTTCCACAACTGGTACTTCCTCCTGTGTGCATCCACCCTGGAGTTCTTTGTGCCCCTGCTCCTGGTGACCTACTTCAATGTGCACATCTTCCACAACATCCAGCGGCGCCAGCGGCACAGCAGCGTGCAGGACTGTGAGCATCCCAGGAGGAGCAGCCTGTCCTGGAGGTTCTGTGGCTTGCCAAGGCCAGGAGCATCATCTCCTTCGTCAGAAGCAGAGGACAGTGTTTCATCACTAACGAGGTCGTGGAGACCAGCAATGGTGGCCAATGGTCCATCTCGAACAGAAACCAGTTCTACAGCTCTCAAAAGGAACTTTTCTGCTTCTTTCTGTTCAAGTTCTGGATCAAAACTGCAACGGGACAAGAAAATAGCAAAGTCCCTTGCCATAATTGTCTGTGTGTTTACCATTTGCTGGGCCCCATACTCCTTATTAATGATTATCCGTGGGGTCTGCCAAGGAAAGTGCATCCATAAGTCCCTCTATGAAGCAACATTTTGGCTTTTGTGGATCAATTCCTCTTTGAACCCATTTCTTTACCCTCTCTGCCATATGAGGTTTCGAATGGCTTTTCTGAAGATATTATGTCCCAAAAAGTTTGCAGCACTGAGATCTAGTAACACACCTTCTATTTAGCGAGGTAAAAGGAATGTCTTACAGATAAGGTTCCTCTGTCATTTAGTGATACCTTTTCAAATGTGTCGTTGGCACAAATAGAGAAAAAAACTGTTTGTTTACTAATGACATTGTTAAGGAGTGCAGCAGAGTTATGTAGTTGTCCCAGTTTTGCTAATTTTCAGGATCTCATTTTTGGTTTTGCTGGTATGATGCTAGTTTAATTACCATCTAGTGGATTGAAAAGAATAATGAGCTTTGCTGAGTGTTCTCTTGCTTTGTGGGTGTGACGTATATTTTTTTCTTTCTCTTTTTTTTTCTTTCCTTTGTTTAATATATAGAGCTGGCACTGTGAAAGAACTCTGCTCTTGCTATTTTCATAGAGAGTCACTGGAGGGAGATACTTGTTCATGTATGTGTTGAATTAAAATTTATGTTCTATTTATGAATCTAAAGCTGTCAGTGAAGAAGTAATACTACTACATTTTTCAAAGATTGTAAAAATACTCACAGAAGCAGTATATTTTCATATCATAAACTATTATGAAGACAAGAGAGTGCCCTCTCCTTGTTAGAATCCCCACAGTGAGCAATATGCAAGTGAATGGACTGCCTAACCTGCCATATCTGTCTTTTTCAAGTTTTAATGTAGCTCATACCTGACATTGCAGGACAAAGTACACGTAAGTTAGTAATTCTGAATGATTTTCAGAGAATGAAATTTTCCATTCTATGAGAATTGTGAGACTGGTTATCAAAAGTGTCAGACACAAATGGTTGTTAGTCTTTTCACCTATACTGTTTTTTCACCTGACATTGGCTGCCCCTTTGGTCATGCTTTAATGATATTTAGTGCCAGATCTGTGCACTATGTGATTGCCTAAAAGATAGGCCAGGCTTGGGCACGTGATCACATTCCTGTTGAATTAGCAGAGCAAGCAATGCTAAGTTCATACTGGATTTTTGATTTTGGCTGGCTGTGCAAGAATAGACAATAGCCTCTCTGGTGTAAAGCTTTGCAAGTGCAAAGATATTCCATCAAAATGTCTGGAACAAATTTGATCTGACAGAGTGATTTTTTATACTAGATCAGTGCTTTATGTCCTGTTACTGTGACATTATATGGATTTTCTCTGCCACACAACAAATATCAAACTTAATTTTTTCAATTAGGGAGCAAGGGCCATATTCACTGCTTTAGAATGAGGTTTACAGAGGTCTGGAAGCTGATACAGAGATGTCTTAAGCAGCTCTTAACAAACAAAGCAGTTGAATGTCCAGTGTTGAAAGGAGTGAGTAAATGTCTTGGAGGAAGCAATGGAGCTTGATTACACCCCATTCCATGTGCCAAACTTTCTTACCATGTGTTGAGTGTTGCAACTCACCCAGAAGGCTTTCATGGATGGGTAAGTGAGAGTCACTGACTGCATTTTTTTCTCTCCTTTTGTGTAATTTTATTCCTCTTTGTTTATAAATATAATAATGTATGAAATATTGAAAGAGAAATCTGATGCACAGAACAATGAAGAGCAGTAGTCAATTTAAATGGTTTTTAATCTAATTTGAAATTTGCTGTAGGAGTGTTGCCATAACAGAGTATTCCTTTGCAAACACAATTCAAATGCATGGAAGCAGCTTAATGATAGCACAAAAGTTGATGGCTTTGAAGAGCTAGGATGTCTTTTTGTTCAGAGGTCTGGAACTGAAGGCTTCTCTTGCCAGTTTTCACACTGCTGGAAGATTATCTTTCACCATTCATTCTCTCTATGCTTCCTTGCCTCACATGGATAGTGTTACGGATTGTGAGCCTAATGGCTAGGAGAGGTGCAGCTTCAGGAGGAGGTCATTGATTCAGCACAAATGTTTTTACTGTCATGAGCTGTGGTGCAGGCATAGATTTTGTGGGGTTTGCTTTTCTGTGATGCTTAAAAAAATCTAAACACACACACAGAGTTAAAACATTTATAGAAGAGCTCGTGTACTAAACATCTGTTAAATAGAGAAACTGAAGATGGGCCCAAGACAAAAATGTGTTTGTGTTGTCTGCATTCTATCCCTATGCTTTTAGTAAAAAAATTCAGTTTGCATTTTGTGCTAAAAGAATGTATTGTTCATTTTGGAAAAATAACCTACAAAATTATTACCTAGATAAACTAGATAATCCACGTTTTTTCCAGCAGTGCTGAAAAGATAGTTAGTCCGGGAATTTGCCAGGCAGCACAATCCGCAGTGAATTTGAAACAACATACCATGGTGAAACTACTAGAGATCAGTGTTTTTCAGAGTCTGTTTTACACACACACTATTCAAACTGTTTTCTCATGTCACTCCTGTGTATTAGATGCATTTGTTGTATTTTTCTAATTGTTGAAAATTTTGCTAAGTTGTCCCAGGGCAAGTCAAGCACTGGGTTGCTGTGTCCACCACTTTAGGTCAGTGGCATCATAAATATTCTCCCTTGTAAATTACAAATGAGTCATTTTTCAGGGTTATGGTATGATACTTATTCAGCATTTGTTCTTATGCCCCCATTCAAGTGGATGTTTCTTGACAAATGGTTTTCTAACCCAGATCTCTCTAACCAGTCACTCATCCATTTCACTATTTCATGTCCTTAAATTTTCTTCTGTCTTTGCAGATGTTCAGTAGGCCTTCTAAATACATGGTGACAGTAGCAATATGGGCTTCAGCTTTGTGGGCTTCAACTCAAACCACACTATTTTTCTAATCTGACTCTCTCATATTTAAAAGAAAAAAACGCACTCAACAAATAAAAATACATGTTGGAAGAAATTGTGTTATCTTTTTTTTGTTTATTTCTGAAACAAATATTGAACGCTAATGATTCTCCTAATGTCCATGTCCTTTATTTTCCAAAGGAAATACCACATAGATTTCCCCCTGAGTGCCACACAGAACTATGATTAAAACTTCAACATTTGATTTATTCCCTAATTATAAAGGCAAATGACTACATTCCCCTTGTCCACTAATCCAGTAATTTTATCAAAGAAGACAACCAAGTTGCTCAGGCATGATTTACCCTTGGTAAGTCCATGCCAACTGTTCCCAGTCACCTTCTGCTCCCCCAGGTCCTCAGAAACACCTTTCAAGGGGACTCACTCCATTATTTTCCCAAGAACTAAAGACAATCTGACCTCTTGTCCTTGTGGCAACATTTGAAAATCAGTTTTCTGATTTTCTTCTTTCTTCAGTGGTTGGGAATCTTCCTTTATCTCCATGACCATTCTAAGAGGATAGAAAGTGGCCTTGCAAAGGTGGTAGCTGGTTCTCTTGATAGCACAGTGGGTTCCATGGACTTTTATGGGTCAAGTCCCCTCAAGTAATCCTGTTTTATTCTCACCTTGAACAGTTGATGACAGTTCTCATCCTTGAACTCATTCACTAAGCATGGAGGAAAGGGAGACCTAGATAGTGATGAATGAAGCTAAGAAAGCATTGGGTACCTCAGCCTTATCTGCACCTGCTGTCACTGGATTACTGGTCCCATCCAGCAAGCTACCCATATTTTTATTATTCACCATTTTGCTCCTAATGGGGTGGCTGAAGTTTTCCATGTTGTTTTTGATGTCCTTTACAAACATCAACTATAGGTGAGCTTTTGTTTTCCTAATATAATTCTTATGTTGCCAGACAACGTTTCTAAATATCTCCTTTGTATTCTGTCCCTCCTTCAAACTCATTCATGTTCTCTTGTCACATTGTAGTCTCCAGGGTTAGCTACTGTCATGATACATCTTCTTGTTTTCTTGAGAGCTGGGATGGACTATTCTTGTGCAAGGACGTTGCTGTCCTTAGAGGCCTGCAGCTTCCTTGATCTCCTTGTCTTTTGGATCTGGTCCCGTGGGATTCCCACTACCACTTTCCTAAATGGAAATCTGCTCACCTGAAGCCCATGGTCTGCACTGCTGCTCTCCTTCCTCATCCTGTTTAGGATCTTGAGTTCCACTACCTCATCATCACTAGATCTGAGTCTGGCACTGACAGCACATCCCCATACAGCCCCTCTTTACCACTGAGCAGATGTTTCAGTTGTGCATCACCCCCATTAGCCCACGCAGAATTTGTGTCTGAAAGTTCCCCCTGACAGCCTCCAGGAGCCCTGTTCACTGCTAGACCTGTTGTATTGCACTTCCAGCAGATGCCATGAACACTGAAAGTCCTACATAAGAAGTGGGTTCTGTGGTCCAGAAGCTTCCTTGAATTGCTTAAAGAAGACTTCATCACCTCCCTCACCCTGAGCTCTGCAGTGTGCTCTCACCATAATGTCACCCATGTCAAGTGTGGCTTGGTGACTGCACAGGAAGATCTAGTACTTCCCTTTGCTTCCCAGGCTGCAGCTGGGCACGCACACCTAAGGCAGCTGGGTCTCATTGCCACATTTTGCCATTCCTGAGGTCTCTTCTTTTTCTGTCATGCTACACCTTTTGCTTTAATGGCTCTTTACAACATAATTCTCCCTGTTCCTCAGTATCGTAGCAGTGCACTGCATCTTTCCTCCCCACATTTTGCCCACTCTCTCTTTCCTTGTTTCTTGCCCTATATCTTCCCAAGTACCTGGCATTATGGCTGCAGCTTGAAATGCTGGTCACTCAAGGGTGCTATGGTGCTACACAGTCAGTGAGTGTCAGCCACAGCCATGGCCTACCAAATTCTGTGCACTTCCACCAAAATAAATGGAATTGGGATGAGGAAGGGGTGTCTTTTCTCACACTTGAAAAAGGTGGAAGTCTTGGTAATTCATGGAGTAAAAGCCTATGTAGGATTACTTGTCAGGTGCTGGATTTGATGGCCCACACCATAAAGACCTCCAAAGTCCAAGTATTTGTTCTGCCCAGAACTTCTGGTTAGGGTGAGCTGAAGAGGTATTGATGATGCTTCTGCTGCATGGAACTGTATTACAAATGCTCTGTAAACAGCAACACTAAGAAATATCTCTCTGTTATTAACTGTAAGATTTAGAAAGTTGTGTAGCAGCAAGTGCAAAAGTGTTTACATTTTACTGTAAGGGAAATAGAATTGTAATAATTTTAATCCTGTTCACCGCTATGGAAGTGAAAATGAGATATGGCTTCAGCACAATTTGATGTGCAAAACCACTCACACATTGCTAATATGCAAACTGCTTGACTGTGAGAAGAGTTGTTCCATGTCCAGGAAAGAAACTGATTGTGAGGTGTCTTTTCTAAGGCAAATAGGTGCATTCAAATCAAGAAATGTCAGAGAACCCAGGTCTTCAGTTCTTGTATTACATTTTTTTGATACTGTGAATATTTTCTTTTTATGTTTCAGTATTTGGCCCAGCCTGTTGATAGACTTATCTCAACCTTTTGGATAACTTTGCCAGACACAACTTCCTTCCCAGACTGACCTGGCCTGGACACCCACCATGCACAACAGCACCGCCGAAATTCCGCACGCTGCTGAGACGCAAAACGAGACTTGGTCCGGCCAGGCGCCGAGCTCCGAGTTCTCCCTGGGTGTGTTGGCACTGCTGGCTTTCCTCATGGTGTTGCTGTGTCTGGTGACCATCCTTGGCAACATGCTGGTGATCCTTGTTTTCATTATGGACAGGAACCTGAGGCATCGGAGTAACTATCTCTTTCTGAATCTTGCTGTTTCTGACTTTGCAGTGGGTAAGTGAGAGCTGTGGAGTCATGTGCTAATTGTGTTGTAGGACTCATAGGAGAAGCACTGGTGTTCATTTTCTGTGTGTTTTCTTCTGAGAGAACTATTTCCCAGCTGTGTCTGGGGGAAGGATGGGGAATGGTGGAAGCTCCATGAAGTATTTTAATTGCCCAATAAATCTCAAAGTATGTTATAATGAGAAATGCATTCTTTTTCATACAAATACTTCTAATGTTGCTTCAAAAAAAAGTAGTGACTATTACATGTGAATACTTCTTGAAGAAGTTGTTTGCTGCAGTTTATGATTTACCCTTGTCTTTCCAAATATAAGGTGTTCATCACACACTTCAGAACAGGCGACACATATTTGGCAGCTATGTGTGATACATCCACGTAAATGAATTGCTTCTCTACATAGTACAAATGGTTTATGAATGTTATTACACTACAACAAGACCCTTTATCACCCTGAGTTTTTACTGGCTTCAGCTTAACACAGGCTATTGATCCGATGGGTTGTTTGATACCAGTTTGACCCCTGCTGGCGTCCCTCATCTATATTCCTAATTGGTCCCCTCTTCCCATAGTGTCACTGCAGAACTCCAGGAGAGTTTGTTGCTGGACCTGCCATGGATCCAGTCCTGGCTTGTGATGCTAAGCAAGGTGATGGTGGAGTGAACACCTTTTGCAGCACTCCTCCACGGCTGAAGCCAGGGAAGCAGCCCATGTGGCAGAGAAATCCTGACAAAACCATAGTTCTGTGGCAGATGTACCAGCAAATGTCTTGACTTAAGGCTGGCAAGGAGGTACTTCTGCACACAAAGGCTTTTTCTTCAGGATGGTCACAGAGCATGCACTGAACTGTGAGAAAGGAAATTGTGGCCACAGACCTATTGCACTTCTGACAATACCGTCCCCCCAAAATGCTGTTCCTTTGTCAGTGCTGTGTAGGCAAGTGTATTAGTTTAGCCTTTAAGGTTTTCCTTCATTTATACCATTTATAACATGTGCTGCCTTTTTCTGAGACTTGCCCCATGGAGCAGAAAATGAAGCCTTTGCTTTCCTGCTAAGGCAGACAATTTGCTGGAGCTGCTATTTCATTGTTCAGGTTGTGTGCAAAAGTCTGTTTCTCCTCATATCTCAAAGTTTAATAAGAGAGTTAAATATCTGCCTTCAGCATCTCTTCTTTGTGGTTGGTGCCTCATGCATTCTTAAGTCAGCCAAGAGGAAATGATTGCCATCAGTATTAGATTGGCCTATACAGACTGTAAATTTAAGATTTTTGTCTCCGATATTGGTCGGGAAATGCTTTATTTTCTGAAATTGCTGTGTTTTTTTTTTTTAATTTATGAAAAGTCTGGAATATTTATGGGGATGTGACTCATGTCTTTTGCATCCACCAATTAGTAAAAGTAAGAAAAGCTTCAAATATCAGTGCTTAAAACCTGGGGTTTGCCTCTATATTTATATGCATAGCTAAAAGCACTCATTACTTTTTGACATGGTGCCAAACATTGATCGCATGGAAGTTTGTGAGAACATTAGCAGTTTTCAGCAAACATGAAAAATGAGTATTTAGTACCAGAGTGATGCTGCTGGTATTTAAGGAATATGTTAAAATAAGCCATCAGTATTGAAAGTGCTGTGAGCATTTCCCTGTTGACAACAGTCTGGCAGCTCATTGCCCAGAGTTTTATTGTCAGTGGACCACATCACCCTGAATATGTTTAGTAACTTCTAAGATCTTGATGGCTTTGTCAAGAAAGGAGTAATCTGGAGAGTTTTAAATAGAACTTGATGCAATATATAATTTTCTATTTGCCTCTGGTAGTTCAGCATTTTCAGGGACGTAGAATCAGCTATTGCACCACACTTTTGAAAGAATGTTACTGTTAAAATGAAGAAGTTGATGGCTTAAAAATAAAACACAAATATTGTTTTCTTAATTAGGAACTTCAGTGGAAGTTCTTTTGGACAAAACACAAATTTAACAAACCAAAATAGTTCTGGAGTTATTCTGAGGTAAAGAAGAAACATGAGATCAAAACACTCCTTAAAAATGAGAGTTTCATACTTCTGCTGTGTCTGCTCTATCTCTGGCAGAACGCCACACAGGCTGCCCAATATATTGTCTTCAGTTTACAAAGGCTGACCAATTTTACAGGAATAACTGCCATTGGCAACATCTGCAGATGTTTTTGAGGGAAAATCCTAATACAGATGAAAGAATTGAGGAAATAAAATGATGAGGTTACCTATCAGAATGCAACCACTGTGCATATATGCTGCAGCACTAATTTTATAACTTTAGAGAGTCTAAATTGGTTAAACTTGGATTTTCATCCTCAGTAAATCCTTCTTTGCTGAATTGCTTCCAGCTTATTCTCAACAACCAGCATACATAAATCACACTAAGACCTAAGACATAGAAAGTCACCATCAGATTTCATGAGAATTTAAGAATGTATGTATATAAATTACATACTCACCTTAATAGATTTGTTGATTTTTTTTTACCCAAATACCAAAACGGTGTGTCTCTCTGCTTCCAGGAGTTTGCAGTCCCTGTGAACCTCATGGTGCTTTTGTTGTTGCTGTCTGCAGGTGTGTTCTGCATGCCCCTCTACATCCCTTACAGCCTGACAGGGAAATGGCACTTGGGAAGAGGCATCTGCAAGCTCTGGCTGGTCATGGACTATCTCCTCTGCACAGCTTCAGTGTTTAACATTGTTCTTATCAGCTATGACCGTTTCCTGTCAGTCACTAAAGCTGTAAGTAACCTGTTTAGAGCTTCTCTGATTTTTTTCCTTGGATGGTTATATTCACCAACCTCTGCCATGTTGATGAGTATAAGCCCAAATTTAAAGAAGATAATACCTCTCAAAAATATACTGGCATGTGGTGATTATTAGATATTTTGTAGCCAGATGGGGTGAATATTCTACATTGGGCATGCTTCACTGCAGAGCCAGTCAACCAGGAGTTTTCTCACAATTTCTGCTGCAAGCTGCTCTTGTGTTACTGCCTGAGGAAAAACAGTTAAGGGGGTAAAAAGGGTAAGGCAGCTGACTGGTAAAAAAGGGGCAGGGAAAGAGGAAATTCAGAGTAGTCTGGATTGGTGTTTGGACCCAAAATCAGGCATGAAAGTTAAATACAGTGGATCTAGGGCAATAAAATAAAGGACACTGGGGAGGGTGTCTAGACCTGAGACGTGGTCAAAACTTATTCTAATAAGACCAGGAGCAAGAGCAAACAGGCAGAAAGTGGAACAAAGGGCAGACTGCAATCACTGCCTCTAGATATGCAGCAATAAACTCCTCTTTGTGTGTGGAGCAGAATCCCAAACTTCAGACACGTTCTGCCTCTGCTTTCTGCAGAGAATCCTACATGCCTGGTGTGAGCTTTATGTCTTGGGCCATGTGGGGGGTGGAGGCCAGCATTTCTCACCAGCCACTGGTGGCAGGGAATGTCACAGAGAACTAAAGGTTCCAGCTCTTTTGTGTGTATGAGACTGTCAACATAACTTCATGCAATAGAATTTCAGTCTTATTTGCGGTAATTAATTTAACTTCATATAACTGCCTTCTTATTTTATTTTGTTATTTTACTTTATTTAAGAAAAAAAAATATTGGAAATCAAACATCAAAGTTTTTGGTATGTAAGAAACTACGCTGGAAAGCCAAAGACTCAACATTTACAAATTGTAAAATTCAGAGCACCTCTACAAATGCAATTAAGACCTATGGACATTTGTATGACAGTTCTAGTGACATTAACTCAAGCTTTTGTTATCAATTGGATGTCTAAGCTTGCAGAATTATACATTTGTCCTGTGAAAGGGATGAGGCAGAATGTGAGCCACATTGTATCTATATATTCTGCAAATACAGTGAAAAATATGTACTGGCCCTGGAGTGGATGTAGAAGGAAGAAAATGGGTGATTTTTTTAGTTTCATCAGCTAAGGGCTGTGGTGCAGGTGTGGTATCTATTCCTTCATCCTTATGAATTGTGTAGAAAGTAATTTTCTTATAGGTTGAATCTGTGTGTCACCTTTTCTGTTGAGCACCATGATGCGTACAGTTATTTGTTTGTAAAATGCCATAAAAAGCAGTGCAGCTTCCAGTGAGTAGGAGTCATCCTCCCAACAGCTATAAAGTGCTAATTCCTCTGGCACTTCAGACCATAGGTATCTCTAACAGGGCATACCAAATTACTAGGCACTGATGGATAATCGTGTTTTATCCCACGGACCTGGACCCTGACATTAACAATGTTGGGACTCTAATATTACAGTGACATTGACTTGTAGAGAGACAGCCCTATGCTCTGTCAGCATCAATGAAATGAACGTGCTTGGGGGACCTTCATCTGATCAGCACAGCCACTTCTCTGTATTACCAAGCACCTCTTGAGTTCGTCTCCATCTGCTTCTCTTGGTCCCAAAATGGGTCTCTACATGTCTGAACTTTTAATGTTTTTTTTCCCTCACAGGTATCTTACAGAGCCCAGCAGGGAATAACATCCAACCCTACCATTGAGATGGTGGCCATCTGGCTACTTGCCTTCCTCCTGTACGGCCCAGCCATCCTGTTTTGGGAGCACGTGGCCGGACACAGCGTGGTGCCTGTGGATCAGTGCTATGCTGAGTTCTTCCACAACTGGTACTTCCTCCTGTGTGCATCCACCCTGGAGTTCTTTGTGCCCCTGCTCCTGGTGACCTACTTCAATGTGCACATCTTCCACAACATCCAGCGGCGCCAGCGGCGCAGCAGCGTGCAGGACTGTGAGCATCCCAGGAGGAGCAGCCTGTCCTGGAGGTTCTGTGGCTTGCCAAGGCCAGGAGCATCATCTCCTTCGTCAGAAGCAGAGGACAGTGGTTCTTCTTCCATGAGACCAAAGAAAGAGTCTTTGGGAGCTGACTGCTCATCTCCATCCACAGACAATTCTGTAACCCCAGGAAATGACTTTTCTATTTCTTTCTGTGCAAAGACCAGATCAAAACTGCAACGGGACAAGAAAATAGCAAAGTCCCTCGCCATAATTGTCTGTGTGTTTGCCACTTGCTGGGCCCCATACTCTTTATTAATGATTATCCGTGGGCCCTGCCAGGGAACTTGTGTCCATAACTTCCTGTATGAAGCAACGTTTTGGCTTTTGTGGATCAATTCCTCTTTGAACCCATTTCTTTACCCTCTCTGTCATGTTAAATTTCGAATGGCTTTTCTGAAAATTCTATGTCCCAAAAAGTTTGCAACATTGAGATCGGGTTCTTTTTAGAAAAAAGAAAAACAAGGTCCAAGAGGAGATGGATGAGGGACATAAGTAGCCACTGTTTGAAATTAGATTTAGTCTTTTCCAGGAGATTAAACTATTTGCAGAATCTAAATAAGCCTTCTGTGAAATGTCCTCCTGCAGACAAATGTGGATGACCAAGGTTTGTGTACTTTTCCCAGCTATTTGAATTGATCAGGTAAAAGCTATTGCCTCTGTCTGACTTTCCCAAGTAGTCTATCCACATTATCTTAATTCTGATTGCTGAAAATGTTGTCTTCAATTGCAGTACCTCTTATATTTGTGTTCACAGATGATATTAGTTAAAAATACAATAAAGTTATATATTACCCTTAGGGTCAATAGTATTCTAAAGTTGCTATCTTCTCTGTTCTTCTTTTGAATGATTTGCATTCAGGACCCAATTTTTGCCTATATGAAACATCCAATGAAGTTATGATTTTTGTTTCCAGGCACATAAAAGGATTACTTCCTTTCACTAAAGGTTTTTGGCCATCAGAAGCAAAGAGGAACTACTTCCAAAAACTTGGATGTATGTGTTCTTTGCAGAAGGGCATTGCTCACTATATTTGTTCAGATGCAGCAGTAGAGAATTCAGGTGTGTAAAGCATTTATGTGGATGTCCAAGTATTCTGCAAGAAACCAGCCTTCTTCAGATGTAGTTTTGAGAGATCATAGAAAGAGAAGTGTTTGTTCTTACTCCCTGGGGGGAAAAATCCAATTCTGTTTCTGTTACAAGCCCTCAGCTGGAGGCTGTGATAAATGGTATATTTCTTACACACTGTGTAAGGCTGTGTTTTTTTTTCTGCATGAGCCAGGAAAATGGCTGGCCTGGATGGCTGCCTGTAGCATGTGTGGTGAGAGCTGAGACAGCTTGGAGGTGATCTTCTTTCAATACACACTTTCCATACTGTTAAGGACTATTTACTTGCATGGCTCTGAAACTACCTGATATTAACTTCCTTACTAAATAAGCAGGCATAACTTTAAAATGTAAATAATTTCTTTTCATCACATGGTCAGTAAGTATAAGACTAGGAAATAAATGGAAGAATGAAAACTAAAGAAATGTGAGAGGTAGTATTTGGTAGTATTTGGTGTCCATTTTATCTTCTGTTTTTTGTTTTTTTTTTTTTTTTTTTTTGCGTATATTCATATAGTACATTAGTATATTTTACTTTACAGCCTTCTGAATCTTCTTCTAAGCTTAACTAATGTTTAATCACCATTATATGTTTTGTTATACTATATGATAATTTATACTCTTCTACTTATACAAATTAAACATATATTCAGCAATGTAAAAAGTTTTGTCTCTCAAATATGAGATGAAAACTCTAATATTCAATACAAACTACTTTGAAGAGCTGCTTTTTGCATTTGTTATAAGATTTTGGCCAGTGAGTTGGGCTTGTAATTACTGCTAGAAGTCAGCATTTGTGTATCTCCCAACATGTCAGAACACAAAACACAAGAACCACTACACCCACCTGTTGTCTTTAAGTGCAGCATGTACCAGTCTTGCACCTGCAAAGATTTTGTCATTCTTTTAAAATACAACTTGTAAAGTCAGTAGCATTGAGCACGTGCAAACAGATCCTTCTGTGTCAGCTTTTAGAGCAAATCCTCCTCAAAGTTTATAAGACATACTTTTTGACTGTGTCAGCAATAGAGAGTTAAAGATTTCATTCTGGTTAGCTTATCAAACAGATATTTTTGAAATTTAGCTATTTCCATATGTAGATAAGAACACATAATCTTATATCTATGATGTGTTACATTTTTTTCCATTCTTCCTCTTTCTTGCTCACATCTTTTGCTTTCTTCTCACACCAGCCTGGCCTCTGCCTCAGCCCTTTGGTACAGGCCACAAGAGCTGAGTGCTGGCATCAACAGAGATTTATTTATAAACTGAACGAAGCCTTATGAATCCTACAGCAGGGCTCTCTGCAAAGCCAAGGAAAGGTAAACTGAGGTTAGTTGATACAAGATATGGAGGACAGGCTTAGGTGCTCTGAGGGGCAGTGAAACACCTGAATCTGCCTCCATTTGGGCTGAGCTGACATGTTAGAAGTTTTCAGAATAAACACTCTAACAGGACTGTGCTTTTAAGTGCAAACTTGGTTTTAGAGGTGTGGGCAGATATTTTAGTAGTAACTCTGCCTTACTTTTGTCAGCTTTTGCAACTGTACTGGAAAATAAGTTGTGAATCTAGTTGGTTTTGTCTCCCTCACTTTTCCTGAGCTACTGTTAGTAGGTTAGAGTAGTCAGAAAGAAGCTGATGGGAAGGCAAAATGGACTTTGTTTAGGTGAGGGGCTAGATTAGTCTCTTTATTCTTCTGATGTAGATTTTATTTCCAGCAGAGAAAGGCACAGAATTATAGCATTGATGCTATGGTTTGGAATGGAAGGGGCCTTTAAGATCATCTGTACTGGGCAGGGACACCTTCCATTAGACCAGGTTATTCAAAGCCCCATCCAACCTGGCCTTGAACACTCCCAGGGATGGGATGAGGCATCCACAACTTCTCTGGACAACCCATGTCAGTGCCTCACCACCCTTGAATTTATTCCTAATATCTAATCTAAACCTGCTCTCTTTCAGTTTAAAGCAATTGCTTCTTGTCCTATCACCACATGCCCTTATAAAAAGTCCCTCTCCAGCTCTCTTGTAGCCCCCTTTAGGTACTGGAAGGCTGTTTCAAGGTCTCTCTGGAGCTGAACAACCTTCTCCAGGCTGAACAACCTCAACTCACTCAGCCTGTCTTCATAGCAAAGGTATTCCAGTTCTCTGATCATCTTTGTATCCCTCCGCTGGACCTGCTTCAACAGGTCAATATGTTGGGGATCCCAGAGCTGGATACTGAACTCCAGGTGGGGTATCACAAGGTCTCTGTACATTGTACCCCTTACCTTTCACCCAGGCTGTGTAAACACTTGGAATTGCCAGGGGAAGGGTTCAGACCAAGAAGACTCTTGTGGACAGTGAGTCCTTGTAGGGGTTGCACAAGTAATCTGCATTACTGACCTAAGGGATGCTTTCATGCTGATGGCGTGAGGTTCTTCCTACGCCTGCTCTGAGCCCATGGTCAGTGCAGGTCCTGCAAGCCATGGCTGGGACCCATGCTGATGAAGGACATCAGTAAGGCTGATGGTTAGAGGGAAAATCTGATACCACTGTCAGATGCAGGTTTCACTTCTCCCTTGGACTGATAGAATCATAAAACAAACCAAAACTCAGATGTGCACCTAAGACCAAAGTTTAAAGTTGGATGAAATACAGTGCCATGCTTTTTAGGAGGAATTTGTCTGGACCTTGGAGAGATGGCTTTTTAGTTTCATTAGTGAACAACACCTTAGTACTTCATGAAAAAAATCTTATTTGGGCTCCAACAAAAAGAACTCATGCAGCACCTATTGCTGAGAAAGCTAAGTCAAGAGCAATTAAGTCTTACTCTATTTGTGTGAGGGCCTTGTGGGCACCCAATAGAACTTAATTGCTATGACTTGACCTCCCCTGGACCTCCACTCCTTACATCAGCCTTGGGCCTAGGAGCATCATTAAACTGGAGTGGTCCTCTCCCGAGATACATGAGTGCTTGTAGGCTGCTCTGAGCACTGTCTTCTGCATTTTTTGAGGCCTTAGCTGGACTGCTGAGATTGACCTTGGACCCAGCTTGTCACCTTGTGTTTTGTCATGTTCTGCCCCAGCCACTGCTGGGGAACTGAAGCCATCCACAGCAGCATAGTGTGTGTTATCACCCATCTCTCAGAAAGAAACCACACCAGTGGGTCATATCCAATCTGATCAAGGACTCCTTAGGAGGTTCTCAGTTCTGCCTGCTAAGGACCTCTTGCCTTCCTCTCTCCAAAAAATTCCACATCCCGCTCTTTACCTTTTTTTTATTTTTACCAGTGCTATCCTAATGTTTTATCATTATATCAATCTTCCCTTCATTTGTATAATTCAGTGCTAAATTCCTTTTTCTTGCAGACTCACCACATTTTTTGTATTTCCTCTATTACCAGATTTCCCATTTTGCAACAGGTAGTTCATGTTCCTCCATATTGTGTAGTATCGATAGATCTGCTATGACACATATTTCTCTATGCCTTGCTCAACAGTTCCCCAATCATATTGACACAGCTTTTTCACAAAACATAAAAGACATTTTAAGCTGAGAGACACAAAAAATTCATCTAGAACAGGATTTTTTCCTTTCCTTTTTTCCTTTGATTTTGTTTTCGACTTGCATGCATCTATTTTAAATGCAAAGTTTTAGCAGCAGTGTTAATGAAGTGCATTAGAAGCAGCTTTCCTAGCGTAAATAGGGTAAACTGGCATAAAGTGGAGTGACTGGATTTTTGTGTGGCAAAAGTGGAACAGAATCGTGTAATGAGGTGAAATTCAATTTGTTACTGTGCAAAAGGGGAAGTGGAAAAAACAGATTTTTGTATATCACTGGTAATCACTAGGTATTTTTCTCTGAAGACTTTCCCCTTCCAGCTCCTTTTTTTGGTGATCTAGCTACTATACTTCAAACTGGATCAAACTTTCTTGCCTTTAAATGTTGGCACAGTGCTCTGATATTTACTTGTGTGTATACTTGATCATTTACTTTCTCTCCTTTCTAAACAACTCTGCCCAAAATTTTTATCTTAAATATTCCCGTGTAGGCTTAAGTATGCCTGGAAGGCAGGCACTGTGGATACATCCTTGCAATAGCTTCTCATTTTGGCATTTTTTTCCTGTTGCTGTTCCAACCAGCATGTTCCTGCAGGTGTCACTGGTGCTACACGGTTTTTTAAACCTTGCAAATCCGTGGGTTTTTCAAAAGGTGCCATTTATGTGCACAATCCTACATGATATGACACCAGCACCTTTCTGCTAAAACTGCCACCAGATCTGCTGTATTACATCTAATATTTACTCTGCTGCAGGAAAGATTAGGAGAAAGGCTTATTACCTTGGCAAAGAAAGGAAGAGTTTAGTCACACAGATAATCATAAGTCAGTGCAGAACTTCTTCCTAAGTTGCTCTGCATAGAAATCATCCTGTGCTCAGAATTTGAGTCACAGCCTCATGTCACCCACGGAAAAGGAGGGAGAGTCAGAGTGAGCTGAGGGCAGGTCCTCAGCATTGGCTTGTCGGAAAATAAAGTCCCCTGACATATGAAGGTTTTTTTCTCATTAAGCTATTTAAGCTATTCTACTCGTGGGCTGCTGCTAAAGAAGTTCATCTTTCATACCCTTTTTGCTGCCCTTTGTCAGCAGCTTACTTTTGGGTTATCTTCAGCTACCAATGAAGCTGCAGCTTTGGATATGAGTACTTGGTCATGTTTCTCAGCCATTTCCTATGGATCAGAGCTTTAGCTTTGCTAAAGTCATTGGGGAATTACCAAGACAGCCAAGTTGTGACAAACAAGAGCAAGGGGAAAGCCTTTGCTGGATCTGTACTGTGGACAACTTCAAGAGGATCAGCTCAGCAGAGTTTTTGAGGATGGAAAACTTCCCTAGTAAGACAGATCTTGGTTCTAATCCTTTCCCTGACGTTCTAAAGATCAGAGCAACTTGAACTCTGTCTTGAATCTTTTGTACATGGGAAACTGTTTGTAATTGTTGAAATTTGTGGAGTTCCCTGCTGGGACATTTACATTCAGCTGCTTTTGACAAATGACTGTAAGCAGAGTCAATCCTCAAGTATAAACAAAGACAGTATGTCAGTGCAAATGCCTTCTTTACAGGACATGAGCCAAATTAGTTTCTGGAATAAAGCCAAGGAAGTTAATGGATATAGCCTCTGAAGTTAAGGGTTTATATTATTTGTATTCTATTTCTGTAATAATTTCTGGTGTATATACATCGATCAGTTTACAGCTTGTTCTGCTAAAGCCATCTCAGGTTAACTCACCACCTGATTTTTGTGGTATCATACTGATGCACTGTTTCTCTCTGTGCTCTGTTGCTGGGTTGTTCACACTATTTAATGTCACAATATAATTTTTTCATTATTATATATCAGGTATAATGAGAGCATATTGCACTGGCCTCTGATTCACCCCCTCTTACAGCCTTGCACCTGGTGTTGTATCCCTCCTCTTTACCATGCTGGAGGTACTGGAATTAGAGTGCTTTAAGAACCTGTACATAAATGCTTGTAAGTTTTTTTCATGATAAGGAATGTAAGTGTTATTTTTTAAAATACTTTTCCCATCTAGCATTCAGATTTATATCTTTCTTGCTACTTGAATCTGGGCATATAAAAGACTGAAGAAAGAAAACTTATGCCAAAATTGAAGCAAAGTGGTGATTTAATATTTTTCCGAGATTCTTCCCATGCCCAGAGCTTAGGCCCTGCCCTTTGTGTGAAGTATTTCTTGGGAAGTCAGAGTTTTGTTCCTCCTTGGTAACATGGGATGGCATATCTTCACAGGTAGGAAATTTGAACCAAATGGGGATGTGAGGAGAAGTAGCTGCCTACTAAAACAGCAAATGGACAAAATACACCTCTGGTTTTGGTAAAGACCTTGAGCCATATTTGGGTGTCTCATTTCACATAGTTTCTCAGATGTTATAAAGGATCTGAGTGAGTCAATTACCATAGAGAGGTATAGCAGATTTCTTCAGATGTATTTCTAATGAGAAAGGGAACCAGCAGAGGGACAGGTGCAATTCAGTGCTATGTTATATCCATTTCTGGGCTGGAAAAGCACTGAGAGTTTAAATAGAGTCTTTTTTTCTTTTTCCCTCCAAATTTGCTAGATCCTTAAGAAAAGGATGCTAGTAACATGGGTGTAGTTTACTAGATTGCCCTTTTAAAATTGGGCTTTTTTCCCCTCAGTTTTAACATGTCGGCTTTGCAGAGAGGGAAAACTGTGAACTGAACTTTTGTGCTGCTGAAAATGTTACAGATTTCTGGCCAGGTTGTGGAGAGGATGCTACCTCATTCACAGTGGAGCAACATGAAGTGTCTCTGTAGTGATTAGTATTCCTAGAGTGTGTTTGTTTATTTCTTGGACTTGAAGCCTTTGCATCCTCTCCTTCCTTCCCCAGATCCTCCCAAAGCAAAAATAGCCATTCTAAGAGTTCTTGTGGGTGCTTCCTGGCAGACCTTGCTGCTAAGATATTTTCATCTTGGATTCTCTTTCTTTCTTGCTTCAGGCCATTAGCCTTTGCCTTGTCCCCTTTGACTGCCCTGCATAATTCCTGCCTCTCCATGGCTCTTCCCAGTTCAGATTCATTAATTGAAAGGGAAGCTGCCTCTGTGGCACCTGAAGGGCTTCTGGCTGAGCCTGAGGTGGGGCAGCAGCCTGCAAAGAGAAGTGGCTGCCTGGTGGCTCTTGCTATCAGCTCTGCTTTGCTGACAGTCAGGGCACTTAGCCTCCAATTTAGCTTTTCTTAGAGGCAAAAAGCTCCACAGCTCCACAGCTGTGAGGTGAATTTGAAAGCCGTGCCCTGCCCCAGAGACAGGAGGGCAGAGGTGTGACATGGGCAACAGAGAACCAAAGGAAGCAGCTTTCCAGAGCTGGCTACCCTGAGCACAGGCACCTGGATGACCCAGCCTGCAGGGTCTAAAATCATAAATTATCCTTGCATATAATGACAAACATTGAGGGCAGGTTTATCTAATTTATGATCTTCCTTGGGCTTGTGTATTCCAGGCTGGACAATGTCTTCAGATTCTTTTTTTTTTTGTCTCTAAATGTCAGGCTTTGAAAAAAGAATTCACCTGAAAACTTTTGCTTAATTCCTGCTGCAATTTATAGCCAAAAGCTATTTACTCCTCTTTAATACATCAATCAAGCTATGGATCTTGTCACAGGTGGTTTCCAGACTATAAGAGAGTATAAGTTGTTTATTTACTGATCAAGGGTGAATGTGGTTGATTTCCTTGCTGGAAGGGTGAAGCAGAGATGAGGGCCAGCATGGAAGACCTTTGTCTGAGCACACACTTTGGCTGGCTCCTTAGGCTGCCCCATCACCCCTACAGTTTTGGGGGTATATGAAGGTGCTGCAGCCCATTTTCTCTTCTGAGCCATTGATTGCCTCTCCACTGTAATGTTCACAGCTCCAGTAACATGAGCTGCTAGTCCTTTAAAGCATCTTTTCCTTCCTTTTTTTATTACTCTCATTTTTAACAGCTCTGGATGTGTCCTCGGTGCTGGGGAAAGCAAAGTTACATTTCCATTGGTGCAGTTTCATTAAGGGAACAGAAAGAAAAAGCAAAACTACCCTTTATTTACAACAAAAAGTGTGATAGAAGGAAGTGAAACACTATTTAAGACTGAATAGGGAAAGTTAAGTTTCTCTGGAAATGAGGGAAGAGAAAAGGAGGCTGAGGGGAGACCTTATTGCTACCTGAAAGGAGGCAGTGGCAATGTGGGTGTTGCTTCCAGGCAACAAAGGATGGAATGAGGGGAAATGTCCTCAATTTGCACCAGGGGAGGGTCAGGCTGGACATTAGGAAAAAGTTCTTCACTGAAAGAGAAGATTAAGCAGAATAAGAGGCTCACCAGAGAAGTGGTGGAGTCACCATCCCTAGAAGTGTTCAAAAAAAAAGGGCAGATGTGGCACTTTGGGATATGCTTTAGTGGACATGATCGTTTTTGGTCAAGGGTTGGACTTAATGATCTTGGAAGTCTGTTCCAAGCTTACTGATTCTCTAAGATCTGAAAAATAAATCAAAATACTAGCTGCAAGCCTATTTATGTTTCACATCATGTGTGGTTATTGTGCAACATGCCGTTAAAACTCCGCTGAAGGACAACAAAATGATGGAGTGCAGTTATCCATACAAACTTCAAATATTGTGGGATGCATTCCTCAGTCATGCAGGTAAAACTGGTGTGGTATTGTTTGATTATTCTTTATTATAGCAGCCCCCTACCTCATAAATGATAAAGAGGAATCCCCAAATTGAAGGGATGTCTGCAATATAGAGAATAAACTGTCTCTGAAGCATGAACGTTCACATGAATGCACTCTGCCTTTGCAAAGTAGGCTGAGAGCCACATTTAGTTATGACTGTTCTAAAACCTCACAACTTTTTAATAATATAAAGCCTAGACTTTTATCTGCATAAGTTTAATAAATATTGATCAGATTAATGCTTGATACAGTGACACAGGGAGCTTAAGTTCTTCTATTTTAAGATCTTAGGTGAGCTAAGAGTTTAAGGTGATTTAAGGACTTTAGATAAGTAGAAAATAATAAATGGTCTTTAAACCCTTAACGCAGCTTAGCTGCAGATTTGCAGGCCATCCTTCAGACATTAAAAAAAATATTAAGCCTTCCTCATGCAGCAGAGTTTGTGTCAAATCCAGCAGGTTTCAAATCTGACTTGGTTACACATTTTTATGTCCATCAGAGTTTTCAATGCCACTGAAATTCCTATTACCCAAAGTTTAGTGTTTTCCCGCTCAAACATTCATGAGTTTGGGGATGCTGTGAGCAGTTTTCTCATGGCTTGGTCTTGCAGTGCCATCCTTGTAGGCAGACTGTACCTGGCACTGAATGGAGCCTTTCTGCTCCAAACTGTTTCCAGCTTCCATGGGAGGGGTCAGCTGGGAAAAGAGGCTGACAAGGCCTGTAGCACCACTTCACAGAACTGCAGAACAATTTTGGTTGGAGGTGACCTGTGAAGGTCGTTTAGCTCAAGAGAGAACACTTTGAATGTGTAAACAAGTTAAGAAGTTTCACTTTTTTTTTTTTTTTAGTAGTTTCTTTCTGTGTGTCAGTTCTGATTCTCCAAGGAAGTGAAAGCAGAGGAAGTACAGTGCTACAATCCACAATTGTTTTCCTGTGTGGAAGACTTCTAAAGCAAGACAGATTTCAAATGGAGAGGAATGTTTCTGAGGCAGCAAAATGGGATCCACCATAGCGTGCCATTCACCTCCTCATCACACCCTGCCCCATCAAAACGAGACAAGGACATTTCAATGGCCAAGAGGATCCTGTCAGCACCCAGCAGCAGCTCCTGCCACTAGCTAAATTAATAGCAATGCTAGTTTTGTGCTAGTTTCTTAACATGAACTAATTTGAATAATTTGGTTTGAAAGTTAGTTCAGAGCATGTGTTTTATGTAAAACCCTAGCAATTGGCTGAAGTCATTGAGTGGGAACTGAGGAAATCTTCATTGAGAGTCTTCAAAGTGACGCTGGTCACTTTGTTGGGCCATGCTTTTTCACATACCTGCAGCTCAGCCTGAGTTGTAGTTAGCTTTCTGGGTCTCCACTCTTGTTGAAAACCTTTGCTTGAGCTGCAAACTTTTGCAGCTTGTTTTCCTTCCAGCCTGAATTTACTTCTGACCACTTTGTAGTACACATTCTGTCCCAGTGCTTTTCATTTTAGCTAGGTCTCTGTTTGCAGACACATCCCCAGTCAGCCACTCTTTGTTAGGCTGAACAGCCAGACACCTCACATCCATTTTCCTAACCTTCCCACTGACCTCTCTGTGCTTCTTCCAGCTGGAAGGTATCTCCCTGAAACATGGGTGACCAGGATTGTAGCAGTTTTCCATATGGTATCACCTGGGCCTCATACAAAGACATGAATGCTTCCCTATTTTTGCTGGAAATACCTCCCCTGCTGCCCTCATAGTTCTCTTTTCAAAAAATGAAATTAAGTGAGTCTGGCAAGGTCTACCTTTAGTAAACCCATGTTGCATTTTATCCCATATTGCTTTTACCTCTGCATCATTAATTAGACTCCCCACAGAACACTATTTTAAAGCCTAGCAAGCTATTCAAGTGGTTCTAATAGACGTGTAAATATGGGTCAATTTTTTCACCTTCTTAATTGGAGGTTATACCCTTGTTCCCCAGTTCTATGGCACTGTCCACAACCTTATTACTTTACCAGAGACTTGCTAACAGACTTGAAAAATCTTGTGGCAAAGCTTTTCTAATTTAAGGCAGGATATTATCTCATCCTTCCTTTTCTTGCATGCTGGTCACCTTTGTCTTAGGGAAGCAGAACATTTTCTTTATATTTAATATTCAGTTTGGCTGCCTTACCTGCACTTTTGTTCTTTCAAGTTAATGACTTTACTAATAAAACTTCTTTTCCTGTGTTTTTCCTTTAATTTCAGCTGAGACAGTTTGTAATAAAGATTTAAAAGATATTTTCTTTAATCATCTGTCTTTTACAGTGCCTCAGATATGACCCAAATCAAGTCCAAACTGTGATCTTCTGAATGAGGGTTGCTGAGGATGAAGATACTTGTTGATCATCTCAGTTAATGATATTGTCAGACCATATTACCATTAAAAGTATTTGTTTGCTAACCCACATCAAGGAAGTCATCATTTGCCATAATGCCATTTCTGACAGCACTTAGCCCTTAGATTGTAGGGTAGAACCAAATCTGGTGGTGAAATTTAGTGTCTGATCATTGGGAAAAGCTTCTTCTTCCCAAAAATGTTGTTTCATTTTTAAAATGTTTTTTTTTTGGCCTCAAGCTCTTCTTGTATGTTGGTGCCATCAAATTTTATTATTATGGCTTTCTTTCTTCTCATAGTACTGCTTCATAAAGTCCAGGATATTTTTTAGATTTCATGGTGAAATTCGGTGTTCTCAAGAACAAAAAAAAAAAACAGACGGTATTCATCTCAGAAATAATATTGCACTCTTTAAAATATGCCCCTGCTGTGGATTTTGAAAAAATCAGTGATGCTCAATGTATTGTATAAACTTAGTTAGAAGTGTTCTCAGTTGTCAAAGTGGGTTTCTTTTATTTATGGCTTTGATTAGCTATTTTTCAGTTTGGGGACATAGGGAAAATTTGGGAAGAGTGTGAGCCCATAATGAATGGCCAGGAGAACACATTTTTCTAAAACAAAAAAGCCTCTAACCAGACCATTCTACAAGCAAATGTGCCCAGTGGAGATAGTCCAGACGACTGCACCTGGACACCACCTGGATATAATTAAGGTCCCAGAATGGAAGATGTGTTAAAATAGATGCCAGGAAATTTAACACTCTCCCTTCTTTATTCATCTGCTGCAAAGGGATGGCATAGATAGTACAGAACAATGGGCCCATAGGAGTCTGGATGTCTCCAAGGAAGATATTTTTTCTTCTTTTAGATTCTGCCAGTGTCTGTATGCATTGGATTTTTGCTGCTTCTTGACCCTACGAGGTGCAAACACACACCAAGGATATTGCTATGGCTTGGGGTATTTATTATTGGCTGTGCAAGAAGGAATTGTTTTGGTTCTCTCCCTTGCTCATATCCACAGGCCACACTCAGCCCCTGTGAGTTTCCTATTATCCTCAAAAGTGTTAATTCTTCTTAAAATAGCACATGCCATGTCATTTCTTTCACCCATTACTGACCATGTTATTTTTTTCCAGTGTGTTGTTCAGCACTGAACTTCAGAAACATGGCTTTCATGGGCTGCTTTATTATCCCTAGGTGAAGGAAATGCAAGCAAGTTTGCAGACATTTAAATCTCGTGTATTCAGAATCCAACTTAGTTGAAACAAAATGTAATGCTTTGCCTGAAAAAAAGTGAAGGGGAAAAATAAGGTTCAGCTATGCAGAATACAACACTCAGTTGGTTAAAATCTAACATAGTGCCTTCATTAAATGTTAAAAATCTCTGTTGAAACAGTATTAGCACAGCAGGGTTGTGAAGAGCCAGAGATAAATAATGACTCAGAGCAAATAGCCTCAGCAGGAGAAAAGAGGTGTTTCACCTTATTGTGATCAGAAGCTGTCCTTATATATGTTCAAAATTATCCTTAATCCCATTATTATTACCATTAAATATGACCTTGCTAAGTTTCTATTGTAAGAATAAATGGTAAAAAAAGGAAGTCTGAGTGAAGACTTTCTACATATTATCATGATATATTAATTTTGTAGAGGAACTTGGGAGAGGAGTCTGTTGCAATAGACAGTGCACAGGGTGACTTGGTGCCTGATTGACCTTCTTGTATTGGAAGCCCCAAGAGAGGGACAATGGAGACGCATGCAATCAGATATTATCATGATTTACATAACTGGAGGCTGACAGACAAGCTGGACTGAGATTTAGCTGTGCTAGGTGCCTTATAACCACAGAAGGATCTGGTCCTTGCCTGAAAAGGAATTACCAGCCTTGATAGGCACCAAAATGAAATAAAATTAGTATATTAAAAGAATCTCAGCCATCTGGGACTCCTAATCAGTTTTCAGAGATTCTGGAAGAAATGAGTCTTGAAGAGGGATCTAGGATGGTGGATCACACCTATCTTGTCTGTCTGTTGTTGGGCTCAGTATTACTCCTCATTCACAGAATTTACAGTGTTAAATAATTATGTGGTGAATTATAGATAAGGGCAATAGCAATGCTGAAATCCCTGTCAGCATGCAGGGCCTTCCGGTACTTTGCTCAGCTTTGGGGCTTGGGTCTCCATGATGCCATGATTTTGGTGATTCATCCTTGCTGGAGGAGCTGGGAACAGCCTGGGGACACACTCGCACAGTGAGTGATCAGCGTTGTGGTGGGGAGATTGTGCTCCAGGAGGAGGGATCAGCACAGAAGAAGTTGTGAAAAGGAAAGAGGAGGGAGTAGTAGGTTCGTCTGCTTCTTGTAGCTTGGGTGGGAAGTAAAGCAGATAGAGAATCAGGGCCCTTATGAAAATGAGAGCAGGCAAAAGGGGTCTGCAGTCTGGGGAGCCTAGACCTGGTACAGAAAAGAACTTCAGCGGAGAAGGTGAAATTGAAATGGAGATTAGTGTAAGTGAAAAGGTAGACCGCTAGAAAGATGTCATGAAATCTGTTTTGAATACACACAAGAAATAATGTGTATCTTGGATTTGATCTCAGAGAAAAGCTACTGTAATGTGTGTAAATGATGATTAATTCACACATATAGAGTTGTTTCCAGTTTAAAACTTTTTTTAGAGTTGAAGGGACTTAAGGTATAGACAATGACAATAGGACAGGAAAGAGGGTAGTGGTGTTTCCCCTCACAGGTGATAAATTTTGAACATCTTCACATGTAAGATGCCTGTGTAAAAAAGGGAACCTGTCTTCTTTCTTTGTGTGGAAGTATGGCTCTATTCCCAGCTAAATGTGCATTGTACAGGTGAAGTTAGAATAAAAGAATATCAAGAACACAGGCAAAAATAAGTCTTGAAATGTATATATTTGGGCAGAGTATGAATGTTTAAAGGATATTAATATACCCTCTGAGAGATGAGGAAAGGTTCTGCCATCTCCTATTATCTGGCTTAGTAGGCTGAATAAGTGAATAATTCAGAGAGCAAAGTTTCTCCAATGAATGAGTCACCTAGACTCCAAACTATTAGCATGCAGCCGAGGCACATTGAAAAAGCAGAGTTCATCCACACTGGTTTTAGTAACTGCTCCACTCAGTGGGGAAATAAATCAGTTTTTCCTCAGTTAACACAAGATCTGAATAACCATCGATTCCCCCCACAGTATCTGCAGCACAAATGGTATCACAGATGCTTGATTGTAGGTATAAATTAGCATATTATGCCCATAGGGGAAGGCTGGATGATGATGGCTTGGTAGCTGAAGCCTGCTGGCCTCTGGGAAAGTGCAAATGTAATGTCAGATGACTCAGTTTGCCAGGTGAACAGGAGAAGCTGTGCCTCCACAAAACAAAAAAGGTGAAAAATTAAGACAAATTGTAGAATAGTGCGTGTTGTCATAGATATGGTGCTACCTGACATCCCCACTGACTGACTTTTAGAGGCAAGGAAAAGCACCTTTGGAACTTACACTGATACAAAGGAAGGAGTGAGAAGTACCTGGGTAAAATATCACTGCATGGGTCTTTCCTCTTACCTACTGGCCCTTCCTGGAGGAAGGGAAGTGACAACTACTTGGAAACCTTATGAGTTAGAAGGAATTGTAGGAATTGAAGGAACTACCTGTGCAAATTCAGACTTCCATCTGAAGGCAGTATCCATGACTGAAAATCCTGACACAGGTTAAAAGCAAAAGAAGGGACCAAACTCACCACAACAACTGACTTTTTTCCTGTAAGTTTATTCCTCTTGTATTTCCCCACAGTAGGTTTTCCTCCCCGTCTTTTTGGTTTGTGTATTTTTTTTTTTTTTTTTTTTTTTTGCTATTCTCATCCTTTTTGTTCTTGCCACCCACATTTTTTCTCTTTTACAAAGAAGAATTAGATTCCTATAAATCTTCCAATGCTCAACACTTCTCTCCTGGTGGCCTGTTGTTCATGAGGCAGCATCTGCACAGTGCCAGGTGGGATCCTTTGTCAGCAACTGACAGGAGATGCTGCTGGTAGCTATTACACACACGAAAAGGAAGAGGATGCCGAAGTGGGGTTGTTAGGGAAGCACGCGGCTCTTTCCTCATGTTGGGAGGACAAGCACACAGATTTCTTCTTCACTGCTGCCTGCCAGCATGTAGCCGTCAATTACTGGCAGTGCTTTGACACCCGAGCAGCAGCCTGGCCTCCTCCTCCTCGGCCATGCCTGCCTCCTGTGCTGCACAGAGCTGCCTCTGCAGGTTAATGAGGTGCTGCTGTGATTTTGGCACCCGGATCTCTGCTGACAGCTGTACCCCGGCTCCAGCAGTCCTGGCGTGTTACCACCACCGTGGCTGGCCAGGCCCCTCGCTGGAGTGCTGCACATCTCATAGCAGCTGGTCTCCCATGGGCTGCTCCCTGTTAGGCCTGGGGGAAGCCTACTGCAGCAGCAGTGGCCAACACTGTTACACAAGCAAATTGTGTGAGAAAGTTTTTTCTTAAAGACTGGGTCAGTCCAGCTTTTACTGCAGCTGCTAAGTGAGAGGGGAAAAGCAGAATCTGTTCTTCTCTTCAGCTTCCACACATGGAACAGTTGTGGGTGCTCTGCAATGGGAGTAGCTCCATGATGAGGTCAGGGGCACATCCCTCTGCCTGCCCGCCCTATGACAGTGGCAGTGGTAAGAAGTCATTTTATTGTCATGAGATCAGTGGCATGTATTCCCTGAAAGGAGAGGTGCCTCTTTCCCTGTCCTGGTGCTGTCTCACCCAGGATGGGTTCAGCTCTGCCCACGTGCCCATGGCATCCCCAAAATGGTTGCTGCCACTGAGGAAACCTCTTCCAGTATTTCTAGAAAGAAAATGATTCTTAGGAGACAGGAGCAGGGCTGGAGCAAGGAGGGTGTCCCAGGCACTGTTGTGAGGGGCTTCAGCAGGAGATCTGCAGAGTTTCTATCTTCTCTAAAATCTACCATGTGTAAGGTGGAGGTGGTCTACTAAAGTCCTGTCAATGCCTTAAACCAGCCTGAGACACTGAAAATTTAAAGAAGAGGGTTTCCCTTCTGTGGCTTGAAGTTGCAGGGCTTGATCTGTAACGGCAAATGTTTACTTCTCAATTAGTTATTGATTTGTTTTCCAATTCACTGACAGTCCTGAACATCCCTGGAGCAACTGGGAAAGTTAGAAATAAAGCTATTATTTACCTTAATTAATTATCTGGGGTTTTTTTCCTGTCAGGGACCAAGAAACCACTTCTCAACATTCATGGGCCATGGATTCCTCCCTGAGCATCCATGTAACATATTTAAATGTTAGAGCTATGATATCTACAGTGCAGCCATGGATAATGAAATTGGGAAGTGACTTCTCATGTAGTTACTCCAGTCCTTCATCTTTAATGCACAAGGAATGACTCAGGCGCACAGAGCCCTTCTCCCTCCTTTATGATGGCATTTTTTCCACCTACTGAGTATTTTTTACTATTGTAGATATTGTGAGAGGAAAGATTGGTGTAGGAGTCATGGCAAATTACCTTGCAGCACTTGCAGTCAGTTCTATTGCCAGCAAATGCATATTCCTGGAAATACTGGGCTGCTGCTGTGTGAGGGATCTTGCAGGCAAGGGTGATGATGAAGGTCTCTTTGCAGCAGGAGAGCTGAGCTGGCGCAGCCTCAGAGCCCAGCAGCACAGCCACAGCTCACGGGCTGAGCTTCAGAGGGAGGAGGGTCAGGAGGAAAGGCCACCGAGGCTGAGCTGGGGCTGCCCCAGGCGCTGCTCGTGAGCTGAGACTGCTGCCTGTTAACTCGCCTGCCATCACTCCTTCACAGGAACTTTTGCTAGTACAGCTAATCCTGCTCTAGGGATTTACCAGGAATAAAAAACAGGAATAAAACTGTCACTGCTTAAACCAATGTGGTTCCAGAGATAGAGGTTTCCAGTGCAGACTTAGCCTCAGGTTGGATTTTTAAGGGTAGCTCTTGTCATCATTTACACTAAAGCTGGACTGTTGGGGGAAAAAAAGTCAGAGAGGTTGCAGCATCACTGACCCTTTGATTTTGCCTGTTTCCCTGTACTCACTATTTTGGAGCCAAGGTTATGGTGATGGGCAGATATCAGGAGAATCACAGCATTTGCCTTTTTTTTTTTTTTTTTTTTTTTTTTTTTTTTTTTTTTTTTAGTCCCTTGACTGTAACTGGACAATTTACAGGCACAATTGTGAGGTTTGAAACAAGGAGATGGAAAAACACCACCAGGACAGTTTCACTCATTTGAGGCTGCTCCCCATCTCTTTTGTGGTTTTGGGGGGCTAGTGGCCGGAGGCACAGAGATGATCTTCCCCTTCAGAAATACTGTCTCCCCCTCACAAAGGTGTTTCTGCCCTCCTTCTTCGGGCACTTTCTGATTTGCCCCGACTGACCTGCGACTCTCCAGCGCCTTCAGGGGCGCGCAGGTTTGCGGCTGCAAAGCGAGCCCTGTGTGTCCCTTAGGGCTGCGCTCTCCCCAGCCCGGCAGGTCTCTGTGCCCTGTTTTTTTCCCCATAATGAAGGCAGAGCATCTGTAATGGTCCCGAGTCTTTCCCCAGCAGGAGTCCCCCGGTTCGGTCGGGGGGATGCGGCCACTGGATGTCACTGTTGTTCCGCGGAAACCCTTGGAAGCCACGGGCGGAGGAGCGATGGCAGCTATGGGGTGGCAGAACGCTCATTTCCACACCCGCTGCGGGATCTGCTGCTTTGAGCGGCTCCGAGCAGCCCCGTGTCAGGCAAAATGTCCGTATGGATTCTGGGAGGGTGAGGTATGGATGCTCTGGGTGTCGGTGCTGTTCATTGTTTGTGATAGCTACTTATTGATGATGGAAGGAAACAGTGATGAAATTAGCAGGATCCCCCAGCAGTAGCTTTAGAGTGTTTTTGACAGTTCCTGTGGCTATTCACTTCATGGACTCATAGAATCCTGGAATGGTGTTGGAAGGATCTTTAAGGTCATCCAGTTCCAACCCTCTGCCATGGGCAGGGACACCTTCCACCAGCCCAGGGGGCTCAAAGCCCCATTCAACCTGGTCTTGAACACTTACAGGGACGAGGCATCCACAAGTTCTCTGGGCAATCTCTTCCACTGCCTCAGTCCCCTGACAGTAAAGAGTTAATCACTTCTCTGCATACAAAGGTCTGAGGGCAGTGGGAGTCCAGCCAGGACTGGAAGGCTGCATCTTGTGGACCTGCAGAGCATCAGGGCCAAGCTGCAGGATGCCAGGAAGGGAGCCAGGAAAAGCACATCGTCCCCAGCCTGCACTCACTTGCTGGGGCAGGCAGGGCGTGTGGAGAGCAGCGTGTGACCGCTCTTGCCCAGATGAGCAGCTGGGTGCAACTGGGCTGCCCAGCCAGGGAGCTGGGAAGTGTCCTCAGGTGCTCCCAATGCAAACAACGTTTGACAAACACCAGGGAGCCCAGAGCAGTGAGTCTGTCCAGAGAGGATGATTGTAGACAGTACAATGTTAGGGAAACCTGTGAACACCTCTTTGTTTAGAGCATTTAGGCCAGAGCAGACTGTAAGGCTGGGCAAGCAGAGAGACAAAGGCAAAGGAATTTAACTCTTCTTTCCTCGTCTCCAATATTTGTGTTGAACAGAAGTTCCTCATGGATGAAAACTGGTTCCTAGATCTGAGAGTCCAAAAGAGAGATGTTGAGCATTTGTGTTTTAGGGAAGGATTTTTCTTCCAGTTGCCAGTCTGGCTTTAGGTTAGCTCTGCAGGGATGTCAAGATTTTTATTCTGTGAATTGTCCTACCTTTCTTAAGATAAGAAGAGGGCAACTGTTGTTTTCCTACTAAGTCTTCATTGATTAAACTTCCAAAAGTGTTTCTAGCAAGAGAATCTAGTTAAATGGAAAGAAAATACATCTGTATAATTAATTACTTAAAGGTTTTCCCAGAAAAAATGTTCTGGTAAACAAGGTAAGAAGTTGCAAATCAGCCCTGTTCCTTAGGAGATATTTATTTTTATCACATTCCCTTTCACTGAAGCTTTGACTCAATAAGATATTTGCATATGTGACTAAGTCATTTGGGTCTAATTCCCTTGGGTATCTGCAAACAAAGGACAGTCCCAGGAGTGACCCTTTGAAGTGACCTTGATTACACTTTAATAGTAGCAGTATTGAAAGAAGTGAGGGTGATGCTTAGGGAAAATGAGGAGACAAAACTTACTATTAAAAATTGAAGCTGGCAACAAGAAAATGAATGAAAACATCCAGCACCTAGCAAGTGACCTAATATATTTGGTTAAGTGGTCATCTATGCACAGTGCAGGCATGCCCCAGTTAGTGTTAATTCCCCAGAGAAGCTCCTATGGCATAATGAGGCAGTCAGGATATCCCAGCTCAGGTCCAGAAACAGCAAAGCCATCCCTCAGCGTATGCCCCAAATGCCTTTGGAGGAACAGCGACCTCCATGGACCCCATGTCTCTGTGCTCAGCCAAACCCTGGCTGTGAGATGCCCAGAAGCTCGTGGCAGTGCTGCACTGCCCACAGGCCCTGCTGAGATTCTGGGAAATAATTGGTGCTCATCTTGCTACTTGGCCTCTGGGTGAGGTCTGACTCCCCTCTAGACGGCTGTGAGAAAAGTGTGTCCTGCCTGTGTGGGTTTGCCCTGCAGATGCTCTCTCTCACCTGGGGGTCTCTGTCCCCAGAGAAACCTGCTTTGCCCCATAATTTCTGTAACCCAGGAGACTGCTTGAATCATGATGGGCCACTCTAATAGAAGGAAATACCCAGACTAGTGACTTCTTAAGCTTTTCTCTCCTTTGATCTTTTCTTCCTGGAGGCATTTATTTGATCTTGGAAGGACCTTAGGGCTACAGTCTGCCCTAGCAAAGATATGACAGAGAGCAGAGGAAAGATTTGGAGTCTTTTTTTCTGACTATTCCTCTACATAACACAGGCAAAATATTGACATGTTTCTCCCAGGAGCATAGGGGCAAGATGTAGCAAATCAGAGTGGAGATAAACCAAGTGAAATTTCCAGGATAAAAACAATCATAAAAGGTTATGGCTCTGAGAAGTAGGATACTCTTCTAGAAAGTACTGTATGGGTCTCAGGAGGCTTGGATCCAGGAGACCTGACAGCCAGTGTGAAACTATGTAAAGGCCAACTGATTGCTTTGTTTCTCAGGTCTCCACCTGTGAAATATCCCCTGCCCCTTCTCTGTTTTGCCTTAGTGGGACTGTGGCTTTTCCAATTAATACAGAAACAGAGTGAAGGTCTCCCACTTTCTCTTGGAGCCACTAGATGGGACCAGAGTAAAACAATGAATGTAATTTCGACATACAGGCCAATAAAGACATGTTATCTTTGACCTTTAAGTCTAGTCTCAGGATTCAATCCAAATGCCAGTTTAGGATTTCAGAGTTCCCTGCTAAAAATTAATCATCTCCTCTGCTTCTACTTTCTTCCTTCTTTGAAGTAAGCTTCATCTACATAGCTGGTATTTGCATTGCCTTGTTATAGGAGCCAAATGGTGTGCATCTGTAGACATGAAATATGGAGGGGCCATTTGGGTTGCTGAAGTGCTTCCCTTCCCTCACCACACTCATTCCTGAAAGCACTGAGAGAAGCATTAAATACCAGAGGGAGATCAGATGTGGACACAAATGGAGAAAAGCTGGGGAAAGAAAAATGAAGCACATCTTCATGTTTCCCTCCCCACAAGCTGTGGCTAGGGAAATAAAGCAAACTTAACAGCTGAAAGAAAGGCAGGAGCAAGGTTTGCAGTCCTTCCCCTGTTACTTTGCCCATCCTGGCACTCCATTCCTCTCTGCACACCTATTTGCCATAGGTAGTGAGGATGAGTGAGGCTGGGCAGGGCCCCTTTCCCCCAGCTCTCTGTGGAGGGAAGTGCACTGGCAGCGCTGTGTGTGTACCAGCACCTCCTAACTCACATTGCTGACAACCAGTCAGAAAATGAAAGTAAACAACCTATTTACATATATTTTAAACACGGCAGTCTCATTATTTTGAGGCAGAGGTTAAAACAGACACTGTAAGGCAAGGACCTTACATACCAAGCTCCAGCCCTCGTTGCATTAATATGGCTGAGTGGAGATACTAACATAACCTTACCTGTAATGGCATGAACACACCACTGTAATAATTCATTTAGAATGATGACACCTGAGACCTAATTTAAAACTCCTAGATGAATACTGTTCTCACATTCAAACCCCAAGGCTGCTGCAAACATACCTAAGAAATCCTAAGAACTATAGTGAGCCTAATTGAATAGGACTTAAATGGACCATTGAGGTGGCCTCACAGAGCTCTGGGGAATTTATATTGTCTATACTGTATCAGAATCACAGCTTGAACTGAATAACAGGTTACATCCAATCATGTTACTGTAACTCATGCTTGAGGAAAGGGGGAAACCTTTTGCTATCAGCAAGGCTGTATGGAAAACAATTTCAAATCACTTTAAACCCGGTTGGCAACTACTTTGCCAATTATGGACTCCTTTGGGAAAGGTGTGTGCTAGGGCTCGGGACTAAATGATTTATGTCAAGCGCCCCAGTCCCCGGAGGCACATACAGGAGGCTGGAGAGGAGGTGCTTGTGGCTAATTATTTCTCCTAAGAATACTTTAGCAAGGTAATTTGTGCTTGCAGATGAGTCACTCTGCTCGCTGAATATAACACAGGGAAAGCAGAGACTTCAGTGCTACGGCACACAGACAGATAAAAGCAAAATGAACGGGATCTTCATTCCTTAATCTCATATGCAAAACCCCAGCCTCCGGCCCCCTGCCTGCCCCCTCTCCCCCAAGGGCCCCTCACCACTCCTGCTCAGGGGGGACCACAGAGGAAGGCCAAGCAGAACTTCATCCCCACACCTAATTACAGGAAGGAGCCCGGCGTTTAAAAGGCTGATAAGAGTGTGATAAAAGTGTGCACTCTCTGTGACTCTTGGTGGTGCAAATCTGCTGGCGGCTGGGCGTGCAGGAGGGAAAAGCTCGGGCAAGCTGAAGGAGGCAGCAGCCAAATGCCTTCCCAGCGATCCTGCCTGGGCATCCCCTCGGTGCACTGGCAGTTTCTTTGCTCCTGTTGTCTCAAATCTCCTCACAGGTGCACTGTTGACACTGTGTTATAATTTATGAAGCTGCAGATGCCTGGAACATGCAATTCATTTTGCAGATGGCAAGTGTAAATTCTGCTGTTCCTCACATGGCACAGACTTGCCTGTTAATAAAAAAGCTGACCTCCCAGATCCTGGCTACTCCGAGAGGTGTAGCAAATCCCTTTTGGATGTGTTGCTGCCATCGAGTAAGGTGTAAATAGCATTGATCTTGCTGATGATTCAAGCCTGATTCCAAGATTCCTACTACCCCAAAGCTCTGGGGTGTGAGCTTTGGGACTGACTCAAAGCAAGGTTAATTTTGGTCAGAAATTTGGGATTGATTTGCAGCTGAAGCTCACGTTAGAACACTGAGCATATTCTGAGCACTGCCTTACAGCTTTTCATCTGATTTTAACCCATATTGTACAGTTGACTTTTATTCAGGTCCTATCGTCCACACTGGCTTTGGGATTTCAGGAGCAGTGAGAACATGAATCTGTGGCAAACACAGAGCTGCTGTTCTTGATCAGGAGTTAGTAGAAGTGCAGACACATTCTCCTTTTGAAAAATGCATTTGTGGTTATCTGCTGCTTTACAGCAGCTGAGGAGAAGAAAAAATGCTGAAAGTCCCCATGGAAATGCCACTCAAGCCTTCCAAGCCCAGATGAGCCCTGAGCCCCCAGCTGAGCCTGGGGCCCTGCAGAGCAGATGCACTGACCACTGGTGCCTGCTAGAGTGCGGGTGGGTAGTGAGCCACCAGGGCTGCAACCTGCAGCACTCTGCATGGATCAATCCGCAGCAACAACCAGGGAAAGATGTGAAGCACCTTTCTTTCCTGCAACAATATAGGCAGCAACACAGCTGCCACAGATGGAGAGGGGCTAAAGGATTTGCTAACCCACAGCAAAGAAATAAGTTGTGAAAGATCAAGTGCCTGAATTGACTACCAATTGGCTATTCACCCAATGGCTTTTGGGTGAGTCTAGTTTGTCCAAAAGACTTGTGGTCTTCCAGTCCATGCTCATGTGACAGCCTTCCATTGGGAGTGTGGGGCAAAATCCATTCTTGTTGATGTGATTAAGGCTCAGCTGCAAGGCACAGCCATCACTGAGAGGCTCCTCTCTCAAGCATGGGCTGCAGGGGACAGCTAGCTGGGAAGGCCAGTTAAATGCTGGCTGGCAGGGCAGGGAACAGGCAGTGTTAGCAGGCTTTGTAAGCCCATGGCTGGCAATAAAAGGGTCTGCACTTTGTAGCATTATGGGCTATATAAGCTGAAGGGAGCAAACTCCAGGGAAACCTTATCTGAGGGTGGTTTGGCTTTTTTGCTTCTCTTTGGACATAGTTGAATGTAGGTTCAAAACATTCACCTTGTGCTGATAGAGATTTTGTCGCATGGTGTCTGTTAGAGAGTAGAGGCTGAAGCAAAACACACAATCCCGTTTTCCCTGCTCCTGCTCAACCTGTCCCCTCTGTCTGCCAAGGAGACACTCCAGAGTGCTGGAGTAAAGCGTTTATTATGTTGGTCTCATAAAGGAGGCAGGACATATACTGCTCATCCCTTGTGGATTTAAGCCACAGCAAAAATTGTGTTGAAAGCTGACACCCAGCAAAACATCAGTGTTCTGTCCTCTGCCTGATTGCCCCAATCTCCTGGTTTATTGGACAAAATCCTGCCTTAAAAATTTGCATGCAAGAGAGAAGCCGGAACGCATTCATTGGGAAGTGTGCATGAAATGGAGCACTGGTTCAACAGAAAGTCTTTCACTTGCTCTTTTTCTTCTTTTTGATCCACTTCCCTAGAGTCTTTTCATGACCATTCATCACCAGGCACACAAACCCCTGCCACAACAGCTTAAGAGTCATTCCTTCTGTCCCAGCTGATGAGAAGAAACATTGTTCTGCAATATGGTCAAGATGTTCCAGGTCCTATATCACCCAGAGCAGGATCACAGAAAAACTCCTCACAATCTTTCCTCTTTTAGTATGGAGAGTTTACAACTATATTATGCAGATCTTTTATACATTTCTTTGTATTTTACTTTTTTATTCTTCCCGATCTCTTTTAAGCTTCTTCCCCTTTGCACATCTGAGCTTTGCTGATCACAGAGGTCAAATAGATTGAAAACATGTGTGCAAGTAAAGTGGCTTCACCTTTGACCTCAAACTATTCCTTCTTGGGAACATTTAATTTTCTCTAACCAAATGTATTTTTATTTTAATGGAATGCTCTTTGCCCGAGGCAAGCTGTGTGGAAGTCCGTCAGATGTGTTTTCATTTTACCACTTTGTAGAAAAGTGTATTAATCCATTTTGCTTTACATCTGGAAATTTTTTCACACAGCCCTGGGATTTTCCCCCTCTATCTGCAGCACTACCCATGGCTCCTGTGCAGAAAACAAAACAGTGCAATATGAAATTAAATAGACCAAAGAGGTGTGTTAAGAATGAAAGTCGATCCTGATTGCAAAGGGAAAATTCTTTTGGCACTCTGGGTCCATATATTTCTATTTCTGCTAGGTTATATATTTTCCAAGGATGACGATCTGTGCTATGCCAGACGGCAGAGGATGTGAAAATTTGGTTTATTACACTATCCTGGATCATTCTGGTGAGGTGAGGTAAACTTTACGTTAGTATCAAGCTTTGGCTACAGGTGCTCACTTTCAGCTTGTGTCTCTGTGATTTAATTCAAGGCTCGTAGCACTTTGTGGCAGAACACAATGTAGAAGGTGCAACCATTTCAGACCATGCTATAGTTATGATTGCTTTGGAAGTCTTACACAATAGTTTCTCCTAAGCGGCTCCTAAGCTGTTTGGGGCAGTTTTCAAGCTGCTAAGCATTCATGCATATTCTGTGAATATCTGCTCAGCCTACCTGTTATAAAAATCAAGAGATATAGCTAGTTTTATTTTTTTAAATTTTTTTTTTCCTTCATAAGAGATAATTTCCAGCTCATGTAATCTTTGTTGTTGTCTCACCATTCTGATTCTGACACCATTCATTTTGGGGTCAAGTACTGAATTCAACGTGATATGACAACTTAACATGAGAAAGCCAGAGTAAATGTCATCCCTTAATAGACTTGAATGATGGAACAAGTCTGTGCCCAGGAGTCTCCATTCATTTTGCATAGTCCCTGCATCCTACTTGAGCAGCTTGCTACTGAGAGGAACACCCCTCCCTCTGAAACCTGAAAAGGTGAATGAGCCCCTGTGTGGCTGCAATGTTGTCCTACTTTTCTGCTGTGCCTCCAGTTAACAGTCTGCTGTCAGAGGAAATTATTTCAGTACTACCACTGTCTAGAATACTACAAAAAACCATAACAGCAACAAAAAAGAACAGTGTGTAGAAATATAAAGATGTATTTCTTCCTCTTTTGGATCCAAGGGAGGATTCCCACAGTTGCAGAAAGTAGAGCCTACTGAGATTATTCACAGTGAGTAAATTGAGTAAATTGTAGGGCCAGTGATGTGTTTTTTTTTCTTCTGTGCATGCATCAGTTATTTCTTGACAAGGTCCAATTTCTGTTGATAGAAATATTTGTTAATAAGTATTTGTAATAAGTATTTGTTATAAGCATTTGTTAAACAGCTTGTACGAAGCATTTTCAGTCCAGTGAGAGGTTCACTTTGGACATCCACTATTCATTATTCACCGTGTGTGTATTCACACAAGTCATATGGTATTGTCACTACTCCTTACTTGAATAACTCTAGTTAAACAGAGACTAATGAGTGTTGGAGCACACATGGTGAATAACTAATAACAAGGAACATGCTCTCTCACTTGCACCTGTACTTAGCTATAACCAGGGCTGTCTGACAGCATGGGGGAGGTGGGGTCTGTAATCTGGGCCTCCCAGCTCCAAGGGCCTCCTTCTCCCACTGTGGCACTGTGTTGTGCATGTGAAAAAATATCCATACATGTCATTCTGGATGTGCAGCTTGTTGCGGTGTTCCATGAGACACTTCTTATCTGGACTTGGGGCCTTGAGTACCCATACATGGGCTCTACCAGTAGACACAGCCATGCAAACCTGGTAACTTCTCAAGGGTATGGGGGTAAGGAAATGGGAATCTGGCTATTTAAATGTCAGGAAACAGAAAGACACATGTGGCAAGTCCATAGTCAACCCAGCTCCTTAAACTTTCCCCTAGCAGGAAATCCAGCTCCCAGTATTGTGCTTCTGGTGTGAAGGAACAAAGTGCTCCCATGGATGTACCTCCACAGCAAGGTGTGAATTTAACACCAGATGAGGAAACAGTGCCAGGTGCCAGTTAACCAGCATGCCTATCAGTGTCTTTGAAGGTGCACTGCAGAGGCCTCAAGCCCCTCTGGCAACCAGGGATCCAGGTGTGTGCCTGGTGACCAGTGGAGATTGGACAGCTGCAGTCAGATGGGAGAGGCTGTGCTATCATATGGCTGTGACCACCACCTTTAATGTGAGAGGCAAAAGCATCCCTTATCTTGTACCATTTTCCTTCTTACCACCCTTATTCATTTTTTTTACTCAAGTTCCCTTCCAGGAACTTGTCTTCCAGGATCTCATGCTTGCCATTACTAGGTTAAAGCTGGTACGTTCGTGATATTTATCACTTTGCCCAACTTGCTTCTCACCTTGTCCACTGCTTCCCAAACCCAAAGGTTTCTGAAACCCCTGAAAGTGTGGTTAAACATACTTCACATACACCATCATAGTTACAGAAGAAAGAGTGTGGGGGAAGATGTTCCATCCAACAGTGATGGTTTTGTCATCACATCTGCCTTCATATTTTTAGGGGTTGCATCACCATACAAGAGGGTTTTGTGCCTCCTTGTTCCTCAGAACCTGTTGGGGCAGGACTACAGTACTATGTTGCTTTTGCCCTCTTCAGAGATTTGTGCTTTCCCACCTTCTGACTGCTTCTGCTTTTCTCATTTCTCATCGGGGAGATTCCAAGCTCTTTTGGCGCTGGAACATTTTTCCTCATGTGTTTGCAGTATCTAGCACAACATAGCCCTGATCTCTGCTGGTGAATATTAGGCACTCATGGAATTCAAACAATAAATAATCCTTATTCCTGCTGCATTGCTCTTCTTGTGCTATATATCAGATGAGAGAGGGTGGCTCTTAATCTTCTTACTGTCAGGATTATACAGGTATATTTCTGATAGAGAACTTTTAAACTACCATACAGTGAAAAGTTGGAAGGTGTCTTGTAAATCACACTTTACTCACATATAAACATAACTTAAATCAAGTTGATGAGCAATACCCTCCACAGGATAAGTGTCTGATACTGGATTTATTTCAGATCTGTTTACACAAAGGATTGATGACGATCAATATCTGCCCTCGGGATGAGCAGGGAAACAAAAATGCTGGCGACCAGACCACTTGATGTCACTATTGCTTGACAACGTGCACAGGCAACTGAGAGTATAAATGGGGTTAGTTCAAAAGGAGAGCAGGACAGGGGGTTTAAGGAAGGCCTCTGGACTATCTATTTAAAAAGAGTGAGAAAGATACACAATTTGGGACTGAGCATAAACTCTGCCTCTGTCCATTTAGCAGTGTTAGCGGAGAACTCCCTTCCCTTCTGCACTCATGGCTGGAAGTGCTCTGACTGAGTTTGGAGCAGGATTCACACATTTTTCACTCTCTCAGTGTAAGAACAAGACACTTTCTTTGTCTCTCTGACACCTCTGTGTGGGGAGCATTGTGGTACTGAGCAGAGGGTTAGTCTGATCCAGTGATCCAGGCTTATGTTAATAATTCTTGTATTTTACCATATACCAGGTAAGACTGGGTCCATAATGTTAACTATGAAGCAGAATACTTTTGTCCCCTGCCATGAAGTTTTCTGGCTGATTTTTACTAAGTGCAGTTTCCTTTGAAGAGTTTGGGTCCTCACCTGGGCAGTTGACAGAGTTTCTATTTCAATTTGCTTACTTATCAGTTGCGAACTTATCAGCGAACTTATCAGTTGAACTGTAAATTATTTATCAAAGTTCATGGTGAAAAAATATCTAATACTCCTACCCACACAACTGTATCTAAGTACCATGAAACCAGGCAATGGGTTTCTTCTCCTTTTGGAAGGCCTAAGGTTACTAAATAATACAGAAGTCTCTCTCCTGGCTTTGGTAGGATGTGTGCCTTTAAACTACCTCAAAGTGCTTTTTGTTAGGAATTGAGCCATACTGGTCACTCCTTTGTCCTCTGGTAAAGTGAGTATTTACTTGGATGAAAAGTGGGTAAATGTCTTTGCGTGTGAAACTGTGACAGCACCTAAAACCCAAATTCCTTGTTCTCAGAATGAATAAGACCATGGGCAGTTTGAGTATCTCTTTCTTGGATCATTGTAATTTACAGAGAGCCCTTGGAATTGTCCTGTTTAGGAGGAGTTGCAGGTGTGCTATGCTTGTTCAGAATATTTATATTTTATCTGTTTGGAACAATTAACTTCTTTTTGGTTTACATTTTCAATAATCAGTTCACTTTCCCCCTGCTGTTAGTTCTCTCCCTTGAGCAGTAGCGTTAGTTATAGCTGCTTACATGGCTCTGACTACAGGTGAGCAACATGACAGGCAACATCTAAATTATTTGCATGCACAAGATACCCACGAGTGGAATTTAACCCATATCTCCTAAACCATGAGCCAAACTCTTTTACCATGGGACAAGCTTCCCTTACTGTTAGGAAAGTAAAGCTTGAATTTCACCAGGTTTCCAAGAGGCCCCATTTTTTTATGAAGGGTGTTCATTGCAAGTGGTTTGTAGGAACCTGGCTTTATTTCTTAATTTTCCCTATAGATGACCCTCTGTGGATGACTAAAGTAACAGGTGCTGTCTTTCTCCTTCTCAGAGAAAAGGGAGATGAGCTATTCCAAGGTAAGTGATCATCTCTCACTTCAGCAGCTTGAGGACTCTCGTTCCTAAAACCTGTGGAACTGGCTCAGACGTGTCTTAGCCCTTCTTAACAGAAGATCAAGATACAACATTGAGTAAGCTTTAAAGTTGAGGTAATTTGTAGTGACTCCACTGACATATGGTTGGAAGGTCACTGAAAAGAGGCAATTAAAAATAATGGTGCACTGAATCAAAAATCTGCTGGTCTATTTCCAAATCTTTCAGTCTGGGCATTACCCAGTTTATGAGCTGAAGAGCTGAGGTGAAATCCCAGCTGGCACCTCCAACAGAAGCGCTGAGGACAAGCCTGTGCACCCTTGTGGCATGGTGTGCTATTCTTTGCTGTTAGTCTAGCTGGCCCAGTGGAACTGCTCATGCCAGCAGTTCCATATTAATAGTGCTGGGCAATTGATGGAAGTGTGGTACAAAAGACAAAAATGTACAAAAAAAATACTCTTTCTGACAAGCACTTTATTTTCTGCACAAAATATTGCAGCCTCTTGTGAATTTTAAACTACCCAAAAGAATTTAATGTTGAGGCAACTGTTCTTTACAGAGTTCTGCAGCTTATTTAAAAAATACCAGTAGAAAGGTTTTGTTCTCTATTAAACTGCGTATGTTTTAAGAGTAATTTCCATGGAGTCCTTAATAATTTCTGTAGCTCTCTGTTTCATTTTCTTTTTTTCATAAAGAACATTGTAAAACTGGAACTAGTATGGTTGGTGACCACGTTTCAGGGATGTGTCATGGCATCTCTAAAAGAGCTGGCTTTCATTTCATTTCCTTCAATCCATTCTTTGGCAACCTCTAACCATCTGTACTAGCATGGAAGAAAGATCTGAGCATTAATGATGGATTGTGAGTGGGAAGGAATTGGAATTGTCTTTAACGAGCCGTAGCCATTTGGTTTCGCTTCTCCGACAGTCCTTAAGTACTTTGTGTACTTTAAGTAAAAGACAGAATCGAGCACTTTAAGATGTCTCAGAGTCACCCCATCATTTCAGCATTATCTGGGCATTCTGGTGTGCTCTCCCATTACAAGACCATTCTGGAATTGAATGGTCAGTGATGATAAACAGTGATAATGGATTACTGAGCGGGGGAAGGTAGGAGATATTAATAACGTAAGATTTTTAATTAATTTTTCAAGTTAATTAAAATGTCCAAAAGCACAATAAAACTGCAGAAAATCTGGCAAGGGAATGGCAGCCTGTCTGATTAATGCAAGTCAACTGTCTTCTGAGGGTAATAGTAATAATGATGAGATTATGGATATGGAAGAACCTGCTAAAGAGATATGAGATGCATGTGGAATACAAACTGTGTCCTAGTTACTATTTTATGGTGCACAATGGATCTTATTAAGGAGGAATAGCAGTAAGGATTACCAGCGAATTGCTCAATAAAAGTATTGTGTAATTAACACTGCTGCACCATCAGCTTGAGCGCTACCTCCCATTGATACTCCATATCCTCCATTTACTTTTAGTTTTTAACTAAAGTATGGGAGTTTCAATGGCAGATGCAGGCAGCTTGAAAAACATGTTGCCTTGTGCATGACGACACTTGGAGAAAGACAAGCAAGCACTGAAGAGCTGGAGTGGAATCTGATATTCAGAAGAGACTGGCAGGAACTTCCACAAGTGAGAGTTTGGTACTCCATTGCCTCATCAAAAATAACACTGAAAGAAAATAACAATAATAACCATGATAGAAAGAGTAAAATTACTTTCTTTCTGGCATCCCCAGTCTAGTCCCTAATGAGGTTTTGAAAGCATGTGTTCCCCATCCAAGCAGAAAACAAGACCCACTGAGGCTGGCGCACAAATGATGAATGGGATTCACTGATGGATATTTTTTCACAGCATTAAGTTTCTTATTACATATATATGCCGTGTGCCTGCTGCAGTGGTGCTCTGCTCTTGGCTGAGTAGTCCAGGCAGTCTCCGATAGAATATTGTAACATCTTAATTAGAGACATCAGTATCCTACAGGAGATGACACTTGCTGTAGTTCTGTCCTGATGGAAGAAGAAGTAGTCAACATCATCAGGAAGAATATGGTACTGCAGGTCTTATGGTAACTCACCTAATTCTCAAAGAAATATCCTTGCTGTTGAAGAGCAGATGTAAACCAAAGCTCATACACTCTCAGCAATGCCCTACAGAAAACAAAATCTGCTGGCTGAAAAGCCACACTCCTCAACATTAATATTGAAAGACCAGTTCAACCACAGATTTGGCCAGACCAGAAATGAGATTTGAACTGCCCATGTGTTTCAGGATGTTTGGAGCCTGAGTTATGAAGTTATGATAGACCGAGCCCGTGCTCATAATGAATCACTAGATTTTTTTCAGTTCCCGGCTAGGTTATACTATATCCCATGCTCGTTTTACTCAAGCTTCTTTCTGTCAAGAGCAAAATTCTTAATTCCATCTTCAGTGTTTACCCAGGCTGCTCTTAAAAATGAAAATAGTATCTGGAGGATTTTAGTCTTGGTGAAATAATAAAGGAAAGTAAAAGCCTCCTGTCTTGAATTCTGAGTAGGCTGCATCACCACATGCAAGAGAAATGGTTGCTATAGATTGCCTTGTTATTAAAAGGGGAGGGTGAAAAATGGCAAGGAAGGTTTGAAGCTGGCTGATGTAAAACAGAACCAGTTTATAGGGAGCTGGCTGAGGACTGCAGTTTTATAAGGTGCACTTTAAACAACCATTGCAGTGTACTAAAAATATCATAAAAACTATAGCTTCTAGCCACAAGTTTCAGAAAATGCTTAGTGGCAAAAAGAGAAAAAGCTGGAAGATATAGGGCATAAAGAAAATCTCATACACAGAATGGAGGAACATTTAGGTCTAGGCTTTTGTTTCAGGCTCCAGCTCAGTGCAAGTACAAGATACCACATGCTGTTCAGTAGGATTCATCTTCATAGTGTTAAAAGTACATAAATGCCACAAGAGAGGAGCCACAAAACATTCAGTATCTGAGTCTGACTTAGATCTTTCACTCCATCCTCTGCAGACCCCATTGACACCCACAGAAGTGCTGCCACCCATTCTGCTATTTTTCTTCTGAGACCTCACCAGATTAATCAAAGAAGTCTAACTGCTCATCACTTGTCAAATCCCACTGCTCCTTTGCTCCCATTTTAACAGGAGAACACTACCTGCAGAGGCTGGAATGAGTAGTTCCCTTCATAAAACCATGTTCCCTGAAAGAGCTGCCCTGCTGCTGGAATAGCAATGGTCCAAAGAGATGATCAAGCCATGTTTGCAGGCTTGGAAATCAGTCCAGAAAGGCATCAGCAGAAACCAGCCACTGGTGCTGCTCACACCAGAGTGTTTTTCATGGCTTCTCTTTGTGGCTGTTTGTCCCCAGCATTGCCCAAAAGGAGAGGTCATGCTTGGCTGGTTTTTTTTGTTTACCTGTGGCTTGGTCTCTGGAGCTGACTGCTCCTGAAAACAAGAGAAGGGAGAGACCAGAAAGGGCAGGAAGGTTGCCGTGAAACAGAAAAACTTGCATGGATGTTATGAACATTTGTCATGCTTCCTGGGATCTTTAAATGTTTCACTGGAAGTGTATGGCATGGCCCTGTCAGCCACAGGATTTTAAGGGACCCATCAGAGTACCTGCCTCACCCCCTCCTGGCTGTGTGCCAGGTCAGGAAGGTATTGACTAACTCACCACTGATCTATGAGGGCAGCAAACTGAAATATCCCAGTGTCAGTGCTGCCATACTGTCTGGGACAGATGGGATCAAACTAGGGATCCTTCCCTTCCACTCCACTTCTGGAGCCAGCTGCTCCATCTGATTTCAGGAGAAGGAATGATACCTTGGTCCGCAGTTTCAGTAGCAAATATCACAAGGTGGTTGCAAGACAAGGGGGAGGAAATAATTGTTCTGAAAACCATCACAATTTTTTTTAAACAGGATGTTAAAAGCAGGCTTTTAAATACTCCTCTCCCAGTCCTCACCTGCAATAGTAGTTGCTGGGGTCAGATGTCTTCTCTTGCAGTGATTAATACCTTCCTACAGGAGGACTGCCATTAAAGGGAATGAGGCAGCCTGCAGAGCAAGGCTTTCCTCTGCAGGAGAAAGAGTGGCTGTGCGTCTGCAAACCGTGGCAGACTCTGAACTTCTCAGTTTTCTCCTCTGCTCAGGCAGTCAAGTCTCTGACTGCCACCTCTCGCATCCTCGGTTTATGGCAAACATAAAACAGGAGGCCATTTAAAAAAATAAGATAAATCAGACCCTAAATTTAAATTGTGTTGATATAAATCATTCATGCAACAGATTGCATTTATTTATTGCCTTTGTTTGCAGAGCAAGAAATCTGTTAGATGCGCCTCACAGAATTCATAGATTAAAAAATAAAAATCCTTATGAGATACAGGCTTTGTGCCCAAAATGCAGCACTTTCCTATTAAAACCTTTATTTGTCTTCAGAGGGAATACTTTGGCACTGTTTTCCCCCATCATCTACTTCCTCCTTCTCACCTCTGAAGCTGCTTCCCAGCCACAGGGATGCGTTTCATACTCCAGCTCCAGTGGCTCATGGCCTTTCTGAACTTAGCTCCAGCCTGTCTCCTGATGGACAAGCTGGCAGCTCTTCCCCCAGCCTGGAGGACACCTGGCAGCAGCCTCATGGGCAGAGGAGCATTGGGGAGGAGAAAGTGACCTTGTATCTACTCTTGGGACCAGAAAGAGAGGAAAAAAGTTCATTTAAAAAAAATCTAAGTGGGGCAGTCTTTCAAAGACCAAGAGTCACCTCTCAATAGTGGGACATCTGGTGACATTAGCTGAAGTTTCATAAAAGCTCCCTATGGCCTTTTCAGAAATAGAGCAGGTTTCAAAAAGAAGGAAAGAAAGAATGAAAATACAGAGCCCTATGTACTGGTGTTGATTTATCTCCATCTTCTATGCTAAGGTACTGCTAAAGCCAGCAAAGGACCCTAAATTGATTTTCTTCATCTCTGAAACGGGAGAAATAGCTAGTCATGAATGTATTTTATTTACAAAGATGTGGTTTTGTCCTGCTTTCTTCCTTTATTTCATTATTTATTAAGTAAGATAATAGCTTATGGTACTTACACAGAGCCAGCTGTTTGCAGGATGCCAAGAGCAGGTGGTCTGGGAGGCCTCTGATGAATTGCAAAAGACACTTACCAGCTGCTATCGCTGTGTGAAATGAGCAAACCTGCAAAATCTTTATTTTCAATTGGATTGTACTTTTAAGTAAGCAAGGGAGACAGCCAGTATAACTACAGACCATGACCAACAACCCACATAAAGTGTGTGCAAACACAAGTGATTAATGTACCAGGATTTCAAAACATCCAAAATGAGTGAGTCAGGTTTAATAGAGTGCGTGAGAGGGAAGGGGAGCAGGAAGGTATGGGTGGGAGCTGGGGTATGCTTGGAGGGACTGCAGGAGAAGGGGCTGCTTACATGACTTGAGAAATAAGGCAAAAAGGAACTCTTTGAAGAATCTGAATAATCTGTATTGTGTTTTTAGCATCTCCCATATTTTTATACTCCCTTGTAAACAGTACTGTAGGTTGAAAGTTTTCATGGTCCTTTTCCTTCCTTTTCCTTCTTTCTCTTGTCACCTCCACTCCTCTTTTTTTTTTTTTCTTTCTTTTTTTTTTTTTTTTTTTCAATTATGTAGGGCACTCTCGTGTGCTGCCTCACCAGGGCACAATCCTTTGGTGGTAACCACATCCTCAAATGGTCACTGAAGAGATGCAGGGATAATGGGTTACAAAGACAGACATTAATAAGGTAAGATAAGAGAGGGGAGGTTTATTAATTTTTCAAGTAAAGTTAGGATGCCCAAGGGCACAGTAAAACTGTAAAGAATCTAGTGAGGGATGAGAGGCCTAGCTGATTAATGCAAGTCAGCTGTCCTCAGAGGGTGATTGCAATAATGATGAGATTATGGAAGAACCTGCTGAAGACAAATGAGATGCATGTGGAATAAAAACTAAGTGTCCTAGTTACTCTTTTGGAGTGCACGATGGATTTTATTAAGGAGGAACAGCAATATAAATTACTGCCGACTGAGATGCCAAAGTGAGGAGCTGGGCTTGCTTTGCTGGAGTTTCCTTGCTCGAGAGGTAGCAAGCAACCCAGGGTGCCCTGCTTGAAAACAATCCAAAGAAAACCTGAAAAAGTGAAATGGGGGCTTTGTCCCATAATGCAAAAGAAGATAATATTTCTGCTTGGTGTCTTTAATGTGCCTTTCCCTCTGCTCCCCTGTCTCCCTCTTCAGCTTCATTACCTCATTACTTCCCTATGCTGGGGTGGGTAATTCAAGGCTTCCCAGTTTGTCCCAGGAGCCCTTACCCTGTCCAGAGGTGGCTCCTCTCCAGACAGCCCCATCGTGCAGTGCATGAATAAGGCAATGTTTCAGAGGGCAGCAGTTTTCCAGACTGCCTTCCTGCCTTCCTTTTCTGACACACCTTTCCATTTTCTGTTCCTTGACACTTGCCCCCAAGATTTTGCTGCCCCTGCCTCCTTGTCCTTGGTGTCCTCAGTTTCTCTTACTAAACCTGTTTTGGCTTTTTCCTCTCTACCCTGGGTTGGTGGGATAGACTCTCCCACCAGCCTTCCAACCCTCACCGTGACCTCCCTGCCCCTCTCTTCTCTACAATAACATGAGGACCAGAGGCACAATGATTACTACTTTTGTAGGGGTCCATCAGCACACAGGAGACTTGGTAGCACGTCCTCTGCAGCCCCTAAAAGGTGTAGGAATAACTTCCTGAAGTGCGAGGACAAGAGATGACTTCCAGATGCAGGGGGCTGGCAAACCTGCGCCAAGTTGCGCAGCGGGAACCAAACTGTAATTAACAGCACTGTAAGAAGTGGCATGACATGATTTCTTGTATAAATTTTCCAGGTCCTCTGTTTCTTTCCAGTGTATTAACTGTCCATGGTAACAGGAAATAAGAAATTTTAATAACGACTGCTCGTGTAACAGTGCAAAGTCAGCATTTCCATTATAAGTCTGTTTAATGGCTTTGAGTAATATAATAATGAACTTTCATTCAGGATTAATCCTGGTATTTAGAGGTCCCAGTCAGATGGCAGGTTTTTTTCCCTACAAAATTTAGTAGATAAGTTTGGGCATTATAAGGCTTTACCACCTCCCCATAGCTCAGAATTTGCTTTCTCCTGAAAGCTTTAAACTTCCCTTTATCATCTTTGTAAAGTCATGGTATGGGCTTCTCATCTCTTTTGCCTTTATGATTTTTTTTAAAATGGATTTAAGTAACTACTGCATGTCAAAACAACATTTTCTCCCATAGGCTAAGTATGTAGTTACTTGATAGATGGACATTTCTGTGTTATTAAGATGGTCTAGATACATATTTATGCAGCAGACAGTAATGATTTTATTTTAGCAGCTCCCTACATACATATTTACATGACAGACCATAGTGTTCTGCAGCTTCAGCCCCCATAAACCTCATTTCTGACACGTGAATCTGCTGCTTTTCATGCACAATGCTGCAGATGTGTAGAATGTGGGGATACCCTCACCGGGGGAGTGGTCACTACTGGACGAACAGAAAGCAGCGTTACATAAATAGAATGTATTTTCCAAAGGAAGGGAAAAAACAGAACTGCAAACATACAAAAATAACAGCCCTAAAAGATCATGTAAGTATCGTGCCTCTGATTCCCAATAGCAGATGTTTCGGGTGTTGAAACTCCCACCAGAACAGCTGCAGGAATGTAGAATCACATCTGGGCTTGCGACGGGGCTGCATCATTACCCACCAACAGCAAAACAGCCAGATGCTCCCAATTCATTTTAGGGACAGAACTTAAAGTTTGAGTCCGTGAACATCCCTGCTTTACAGCCGCTGTTTACCACTGGCTGTGGCTATTCCTGGATGTGCGGCTGAGGTGGTGGTGGGAGCCAGGACATGGCCGAGCTGCTGGGTGGCATTGCCGTGGGGGGGGGTCACCTGACACGAGGGGCAGAGGTGGGGCAGGGGTCTGGGCTGTCTCACTGCCAGCTTTGGGAGCTGAGGATGATTTCTTCAGCCCCGTGGAAGGGCAGTGGAGGTATTGCTGCTGGCAGCTCACACGCCGCTTCCTCGTTGCAATGCTTGCAGTACCTTCCCTCTCCTGCTACTTTCTGCCTCTGGCAACTGTGTTCAGCACACCTGCGTGTTTTGGGATGGTGTTTTGGCTTCATGTGCTACCGAAGGATGTGTAATGGGAGAGTGCCTCGAATCTAGGGAAGAAGGCAAGTGAGGGCAGTTGGCTTGACACTTGAGCCCTGGTGCCCACCTCTCTTGCCACTCTCCTTCCCTGCACTGGCTCTGGTGGACAGAGTGAGTGTGAGCTGTATACTGAAGGTGTCCCACTCCAGCAGCACTCCCATTTACGTGTCAAAGCTGCTTGGGAGGAAGAAGTTTTGCCTTTGCTCTGGCTCCTTGCATGACTTCCTGTTCAGAACTCTAGTTCCCATTGCACAAGTATGTCAACTGGAGACGATTCTTCCAAGTGAAGTGGTTACTTAGTGTGCCAAGTACCCAAAGTATGGCTTACTTGGTTCTTCTCTACCAGTGTTTTTCCATCTCTCTCATGGGACTTGCAAACTCTGTGGTGGCAGCTGTATTGAGCTATTTCATCATTCTAGAGAGGGTTGCTCTTACTTGCCTGTTTTACCACATTTCAGCACTGGCTGATGCCTGGCAGTAGTTATCCTGTCTGTCAGGTAGAAAGTGCACCCTTGGCTCTCTCCTTCTACCTTGGCTCTCTCCTTCTACCTTGTCTCAGTGGGAGTGCTGGTGTAGGCACAGATATCCACTTTCTCCAGCCTCATATTCAAAACAGAAAGAGTCTTGAGGTTTACATGACACAGGTATTAATGCCTGTACAAAATCTACATCTGAACCTGATCAGAGGTGGATTCTGACCCCTGGGCCACCAGGGCAACTCAGCTAGTTCTGCTCTCACCACACTATTAATATGGTAATTCAGTTTTTTGCATGTAACCATACACAATAACTGGAGAAGATTAATTACATGATTTGCAATAAAATTATCAACTTAATCAAAGGTTGTTACTGCACAACCAAGAATTGCACAAAAGCTTTTTAATAAAAGAAGCTGTACACAAAATAAAATAACAGTACTGACATTTACAGTCTTGTCACTTGTCCATAGTCTGGACCACAGGAGGGGCAGAAGAAGGTTTTAATATGGCTCCTGATGTGCCTACAAGAATCACAAAAAGGCTCCAATTGACAAATAGGACTGAGGTGGTTTAGCAAAATGTTCAGTGTCAGATGGTTTAAAGGACAGACATAGTAGCAGATGGACTTCTCCTTCTAGGATGGGGGCCTAATTGTCAGTGGGGCAAATGGCATCCATAATCTTGCCTGAGGAAGAGACTGTTCTCTACTTTCATGCTGTCAAACAAGATCACTTTAAGAGAAATTGATGACAATTTGTCTTAAAAAAAATCTAACCTACAAATCAGAACATCCCTCTCCCTAGGGAGAGGATGTTGTGTGTTTTTGTATTGTTTAGATTATTGCTGGTGAACATCTGTTATGACAGTAGCAGTGAAGGTTAAAAGGATTAGATAAACTTCCAGTACTGCTGAGAATATGAATTTCTCTCTCAAATGGAACCTTTTAAGTAAGATCTACCCCCCCTTACCACCATCATGTGAAGATCAGGAGGAGGAGGAAGAGAACTGTGCCTGAGTCAGACAGAAGGAAGATGTAGGCAAACCCTCCCTGGTGCAGGAAGCCCCATTTTCTGTCTGTGGTCTTCAGGAGTGTGGCCTGGTCTTCAGGAGAAGGGTCTCCAGTCCATGTTGTCTGTACCCCTCTTTCACTCTGAATTTCCATGATAATCACTTCATGTCCGTCTTTCTGGGGTTTTCAGAAGCCTCTACCTTCACAGCTTTACTGAATGGGAGAAAATGTTCTGAGGGATGTTCCTCTTGAGTGCTGTGAACCCCCAGAGGTGGGGTGGGAGCAGGGTATCCCTGAGCCCTGGGAGGGCTGTACTGACCCTCCAACATGCAGCTGCTGCTCTTCGTCTTCTGAAGGAAAACTGGGAGGCACAAAACTCCAAAAGGGTCACAAGTGCCTCTGAAATAAACTAGAATGTAAGCTCCCCAAGGACCCAAGCTGCTGTTGTGGGGTAACCACTGCCAAAGCAGAGCTTGCTTAAAAATACTTGCAGTGTTTCTTATGAGTTCACCAATGAGTGCAAATCCTTTCTCGGCCTGCAAGGTTCATGAATGTCATTGCAGTGTGAAAGCAAAATGGAAATATAGTGCAACTAATGAAAACAAAGATTAAATGCAATTTCCCAGCTTCCTAAGGGAACAATATTTTTTTCAGAAAACAAATTTCTATCATTTCTGTCTATATGTGAGAAATTGTGCAGCTTCCTTTTTTTACCATTTTCATAAAATTTTATACAAAACTTGATATAAAGAGGAAGAACATAGTAAAATAGTGTCTACTTGGTGCAGAATATGGTATTATAGACTAGACTACATGAGCAAAATCAATAGCTTTGTATAAGCATGAAGTCCATAATCACTCTGCAGACATACCTTGGAGAATTTATGCATTTTAACTGTCTTTGTATAAGACCTTCCAGGGAACTGCACATAGTAATAATTAATCATGTAATTAATACTTAATTTACAAAGGAAACAGTATGCCCCACTCTCCTGCAGAGGCACTTGGAGTGATAAGCAACAGAAAAATAGAATTCAAATAAAAATAACTCATTAAAAGGAAGTCAAGAAAGATTATAAATGAAGAAGGAAAGATGTGCCACTGCAGAGGCATAAACAGAACAGAAAATGCTTAAAAACTCCCAGCCTCATCCCGCTTCTAATAAGACTCCCATTTTCTTTGATGGAGACAGGGATATCATTGAGAGCCTTGAGAAATCCTCATGTGATGCTTTGTGAAAGCAGAAAAGATATCCATCTTCCATCAAAGCCTAGTGGGTTTGTGAGCTGGAAGTCTGAGAACGCTTTGTGGTGATGAATAAACCCTACTGAGTGAACTGACCACCACTTACCGGTGAGCTTGCTGCCTTCTCCAAAATAGATTCAGGATGACTAAACAGGTGCTGACCTTTTCCAAAACTGGCTTAGCCCAGTGTCTGTCAATTCCCCTCTTTCCTATGGCTGTAGGCATTTTCCTGGTGCCAGAGTAAGGCTTACTGGTCTGTAGTTTTTGAAAATCACTCTTGCAAAGCTTTCCTAAGGACTGTGTCATGGCTGCCATTTTTCAGGCCTGTGCTACAAAACAGGACAGTCAGATAAACTAAGATTCAAGCCAAATTTGGTGGTAATCAACTTCATATTTGAACTCTTTCAGAGCTTTTGGGTTAAAAAATATCCTACCTTCTGATTTGTTATGATTTGAATTACTAATTTTCCCTGAAACATCATCACTGATAGTCTTCTTGTAAGACATTTTTCAAGCTCATTTCCCTTGTGTGAGGTGTGAAAACTTTCTAGCTTCTGATGTGCATGCTAATACAAATAAGTTGGGTAGATTTTGCAATGTCTTTCCTTTTGATGAGTTTTGATCCCAGTAACTTTCTTGTAGGTCTTTTTGCTTTTTTCCTCTTTCTTTCTTTTTGCTTCTTTCTAGAGGCAGATGCTTCTCAGTCTTTCTTGCTTTCATTAGAATATATTAGCATGCATATATATAAAATTTAGATGAATGTTATAAATTCAAATGTTCATATTCTTACTGATTTCTTCACCTATGCATGAATTCCCCCTTTTTTTTTTGAGAAATGCCTTTTTACTTTTAGTAGCCTCCTTTTTTCTAACATTTATCCATACTGACATGTTTGAATCTTTTGGAGCAATGTATCTTTAACATGAGCCTCTGATGTATAGTCCTTAGACACCTCCCACAACAGCAAAAGCACATCTTATATTATAGAAGCCCTCTTTATGTTGCTTTAAATTATTTGCTGATGTTTCTGTAGCTCTACTTTTAGAAACCAAGAGTTACTTAGTGTGATCTTTAGAAATTTTTCCCTCTGAAAGGAAAGGACCCTGAATCTGAATGCATTATAGTCACTATTTTAGGGTCACAGCTACATTTTGAACCTTCTTTTAAAATACTACTTAAAACCAAGTAAAACTACAGTTTACACCTCTTCTTGCAAATGGTCAGACTAGCTAATCCAAGGAGTTGTTTCCCATGTCTAAAAAACAGCCCTTGTGTTACAGCTGACACAGAGATGCAGCACGGGGGAGCATCTGATCATTTTGTGCTTTCCCAGATTTGTTTGTCTCCCTTCCTCAGTGGGATGTGGAAGACTAAGGATCTGCACTCCTTAATGTGTGTGGAATTCCAAGCCATGTCACAAATTATTTCTAAGGTGATTATTTAATCCCATATTCCCTAGTACTTTAAAAACTGAATGAACTTGTTGACTTGATGAATTTCCTTTGTATCATGGCATTATAATGAGTCACTGATCATCTTTGTTCTCCTAAATAATTGGTGTGACTCTAGGGATACTTCCATTTCAAACCTGGCATTTCAGCTTGTCCATCTTAGCTGTAGGACTCCTGATGTTTGTGTACAGTCACCAATATATTTACAGTGGTCTGGTGATCACTGTGTCTATAGTGATCTGGTCAGTCTCACATAAACTTGTTAGATCGTGCTTCAATTGTGGATTTTTTGTCTTACTGATTTCCTAACTTGTGAAGTTGCTCTGACTCCAGGACTCCAGCACTATAAAACATCTTTCCCCATATCGTGCCCATCCACCTCATGCTCTTTCCCCAAAAAGAGAAAAAAACAAAAAACAAAAAACAAAAAAATCTCACTTTTGAGCTCTTTCATATAGCAGATATTTGGGAGCCTTTCCCAAATATCTCTTTTTTCTCAGAACTTGATTGGGCAGACAGACTTCTGTATGCAGCAGCCAACACAAAACCCACAAAATGCCAAATGAACTCCATCTCCCAGTGGAGCTGACTTCAGGGAACTCAGCAAAACTTATCTTCCAACAGCAGGTAATGGTTTTGGGAGAAGTTAGCACCTACAAGACCTTCTGAAATCCCAGAATTTGCAGGATATATAAGACAACTGTGGTTTGATGCTTTACATCATCCTTTGGAAAGCCACAAACTAGTACACACCAAGTGATGAAATCCAATAGACTTCTTTGTATTTAATGGGTTGTTTTCTCTTGTATTTCTGTACTTCCTCCACAAGCAAATAATACCCTAGTGAGGCACGAGAATGAAGTCAGAATTTGCAACTGTGGCAGAGAAACTATTAGAAGTCTATAAATAAATATTTTTATTGCAACAGTGCTGCATGAGCCAGTACTTTCTGGAAACCATATCCACATTGAGATGGGCTGGGGGACTATGTTGGGTTACCAGTGGTGGTTACTTGGAAGTGTTTGTCTGGGAGATGTATGCAGCCTTCTCAATATTCTCATGCAGTTGTGTAATTCCAAGCCCTGCGGTGTTGTTATCCCTTAAGAAAACTTCTTTCTATTTCAGAAGCACCAACTCTGAATGTTAAATTGAAAGGAGATAAAAGAATCACAGTGGTAAAAGCTGTACAGTTTCTGCCCTCTTCATGATACAACAAGCTGGTTCAGTATTTGCTTCTTTACATTTTTATGCAGATATGAAAGGTTACTTTGGGAAATCTGTAACACTATTATTAAATGTCACTGAGCAGAGCTGAGAGTAGCCATGACTCATCCTCAAAAGATTTGATTTAGTACACATTAACTTCCCAAGTGTTGAGTTCTCATTTTGAACTATACCAAGCAGTGTGCCCAGGTCTAAAGTAAGGACCATTCACATCAGCAGAAGTCCTACCTCTAGCTTCAGTGGTCTTTGGATTGAGAGCTTAGTAAGAATGAATGTTCTGGAAATTTCAATATGCTTAATTATGAGTAATAATTATCTATAATCACAAGGAACAACTTTAAAATCAGGTCTTACTGTGTAACACTGTCCAGACAGTAGAAAAAAAGTCTATGCCATAAATCTACAAAACAACTCAGATAGTATTGGGAAGGGATGCGGACCACCATGAAGATACATGCCATGGCAGAGGTAAATGTCATGTTAGTTCAATTTCTGTTTCAATAGGTTAAGAAAGAAAAGGGGAAGGAAAGGAAGGGACGGAAAAAGAATTTTGAAGGAAAACAGGGTGAAAGAAAGCACTAGAAGAAGGAAGATAGTTTAGAAGTGAAATAAAGGTGGAGATTCTAGAGAATGGGAAGGGTGTGGGTTTTGAAAGCATCAGCATAGAGTCTGGTATATGACTGATCAGAATATTCCCATCAATAAATTAGCAGAAATTCCTTCATTTGAACAGTATTAATTTGGAATAGCCTGAAAAGCCTGTCAGTAGACTTGTTTCAAGTATGACAGATAATGCTCTCTGCACCCCTGATGCAATAGTTTCCCACTCCAATAATTCTATTAGACAGCACCTAAGCAGACACCAGACTTAGGGAGTGACATGAGAAAAACTCCACTTTTAACCAATAACGTGGCCACACTTAAGCTTCTTGGAACTATGAGTTTGGATCTAGACTTTCAAGCATCCTGTGGTCCTGGGAAGGAAATCTTGTTTTGTTTTGATATTCCAGTGTTATTTAAATTATGGACTTAGCCTGGAGAAGTTTAGCTATGAAACCCCAGTACACAGCTCGTGAAATGGGAAATGTTTATAGCACTCCAATCTTCCTCTGTGTTTCAGATAAGCATAAGAGGCCTGCACGAATAGCTAAAACATTGTTCAATAAGGAAAGGAATTTTCCATCTTACCCTTTCAGAATTGAACATCAACATTTACTCACACTTTTCCGAGCCGATTAAACAATTTCTTCTATGAAGAAAATGGATTTGAGACTCTGTTACCCTTGGGAATCTTTGTATAAACTTGCTTAAGGTTGAGGGGCTTTACTGGCCGTGGATCTTCACAGTAGGATGTGGCTGTTGCACTCAGAGACTCCCTGCTTTTGGTAGATACTCATCCTTATGACTTCTATTCCTCTTGTAAAGTCCAAGAGACATCAGGGGAGGAAACAGGGAGAAGAAATGGGACAATGCTGGAGAGCTGCTCCCTCAGAGGCAGTGGGAAGCACAGAAGAAATTAGGACAGCTCTGAGTTTCTGTAATTTTCACAGCAGGTTGGACATGCAGAGTTGCTGAGAATTAACACCTGTGTTTCTGCAGAAGCAAATCCTCAGGAGAACTGTCACAGACTTTGATAGAGATGAAAGCAGCAGGGTTCTGCAGAAACTGAAAGGCATCCCCTGGAAATGTTCTCAATGCCTCAAGGATTTAAGGTGAATGCTATTCTCCTTGCAACAAAGGTAATAATTTTAGGTATCATGGATGCATGAAGATGCTATGACACTAGCATATAAATATGTAGGTGGGTGTTTACATCTATAAAATACTCCAGGAAAGTTGAAAAATTAAACTTTTAAAACAGAATTAATTTCCAAATTACAAAATTAATTTAAATGAAATACCTTTTTTGAGAAGGAATCTGTAACAGAGAACGGAATTGCATGTGACAGCACTCATTGACCGACTCCCAACTGTTTGAGGATTTGGCAAGTTACTGCTGGCGGGGAGGACAAGGACAGGACAACTTGCAGATAACGTCTGCTTGAGATGAACAAGAGGTGCAAGTGTTAAGAGGGAAGTGGGAAAAGATGAGGAGACAAAAAAGCATTCCTAAGATGAGAGACAAATATAGCACATGACAGCTGAAGAGGCTACAGAAGAGGTGTTGGAACTTCCAAGAGTAAAAAAGGGACAGAACCAAATGTGGGAATAAACAAGGAAACAAGAAAGGCACACTACACACCAGGCCTTAAAATGCAATTTTTATCATTTCATTTCATCACTGAATCCATTTCAGCACATTTAATAATACAATGGTTGAATTAGAACACCCTAAATGCATTCACTGTAAGATCTTGTGGAAAGTTTATTAAATTTCCCTGGTTTTGAGCAATTCAGTTACATCATGCCAAATGTGGGCAGAAAGGAAAAAAAAAAAATCACTTCCCCTGTGCAGTGTTAGTGATATATAAAGCAAAGGAGAATCAATTTAATACATCACCACTGCAATGTGAATTTCTAGAATCGTTGAGCTGAAAAGTACAATCCCACCAGTCTGGTACCATGAAAATGAAAGTTGATGTCTGCCTGGATCAATTTTATCATGAAAATAATGGCATCACTCTGGACACAAGATTTAAAGCCTTCAAGGCTTTGGGAAAGACACACTCGGTAACCTACATACGAAAGTAGATTGATTGAGAGTGGCTGGAACACACATAAAACTGACATTTTTACCCATCGTGGCCTTTATCAAGACTGATAGGCTGAAACATTGTCTTTCTGAATGTTCCCACTGCTTTCATGTGTAAGCTCCTGGGTTTGCATTAACTCTTGAGGCTTTCACAAGGTGTGTGCGTGGCTGATCTGATATACCACTGGATATGTCTTGATGATGTAAAGAAAATGACCTCAATTCATCCCGCATTTAGATGCTTCAGAAAGAAGAGGTTGTTTTCACTCTTTAGTTTTCTTTTTATGTACAACAAAGTCTAGACAGGATCAGGTACACCTTCTGAGACCATTTTAGTTTGCTTGCCTTTTGTGCAGATATAAACTTTGAACATGCAGGAGCATGTACAGGAACTTTTACCTGTTGCTGGGTGCCTGAGCCTGGCAAATGACACACGTACTTTACAACCTCTGAACCTCTGGCCCCTCTAGATTCACAGAGAGGTGGTACCACTCAGCCAAGACTTTGGATCATAGAATAATTCAGGTTGGGAAAAGACCTCTAAGATCATCAAGTCCAACTGTTAATCAAGCACTGCCAAGTGCACCTCTGAACCATGTTCCCAAGTGCTACATCTATGTGTATTTTAAGTACATCCAGGCATCATGACTCAACCACTTCCCTGGACAACCTGTTCCAATGCTCAACAAACCTTCCCGAGAAGAAATTTTCTCTAATATCCAGTCCAAACCTCCTCTGGCACAATCTGAGACCATTCTTTCTTCCCTTGTGACTTGATACATGGGAGAAGAGACTCTCCCACCTGACTAGAGCCTCCTTTCAGGTTTTTGTAGACAGTGATAAGGTCCTCATTGAACCTCCTTTTCTCCAAACCAAACAAACCCAGCTCCCTCAGCTTGTCCTCATCAGACTTATACACCAAACCCTCCACCAGCTCCACTGCCTTCTGTGGACACACTCCAGCATCTCAAGATCTTTCTTGTAGTTAGGGGTCCAAAGCTGAACACAGGATTTAAGGTGGCCTTATCTGTGATGAGTACAGAGAGACAATCCTTGCCCTGTTCCTGCTGGCAACACTATTCCTGATCCAGGCCAGGACGCCTTTGGCCTTCTTGGCCACCTGGGCACAGCTGGCTCATGTTCAGCCAGCTGCTGACCAGCACCCCCAGGTCCTTTTTGGCTGCCAGCTTTCCAGACACTCTTCCCCCAGCCTGTGGAAATGTGTCATGGGGCTGTTGAGAGACAAGTGCAGGACCTGCTTAAATAGGTTCCAGCCCTAAAGAGAACTTAGCTCAAGGCTGTTAACATTCCAGCCTAAAATAAAGCAACTTGTTGGTAATTACTAGTATAAGAAAAAGTTAAGAAAGCAAGGAAGCAAACTAAAGTGAACTTGGGTTCATTTTAGGAAGTAAACAAAGGCTAATGAAAATGCTAATAAAGAAGAAAAAAACTTAATATGCTATTATGAAAACATATAGTAATTATGAACATTAACAGCATCAGAGGCTGGTGCAAAGAGAGTTGCTGTGTATTTCCCTGAAGATGAAAAGCATCTGTGTGCATCAGGAATCATAATTTTTTGTTTCTCTGGGATAGAGGATGATATGCAATTGCTAGGCCTCCATTTACTCTACAAAAATGTTACCCTGTGTGACAGTGACTGTCAAAAAGCATTCCATACCTAATGGCAAAAAGAAAATGTACAATAAGATAGATTCACATGTTACCAATTAGGTGAACAAATCTATGGAGAGATTTCAAGTAAATTAAGCAAAATCTGTGGAATGAGCTACTGTTGCTCAACACTCTTTGCTGCTTTGCTCCAAAATGTCAACAAGCTTCCACAGTATTTCAAGAAGGAAGGAGAAGCCTGATGTGCCCCAAATTATTTACTCATGAAAAACCACAATCCAAAATAACAAAAAGTTTGGCAGAAAATTATAAAAATATCCAACTGCATATTTTTAGAGAAAAGGGGACTTGTTGCTGATTGAAAAGCAGAAACTGTGGTGTGTTCCAGATCTTAGTATTTTTGATGCCTTGAATCAGACTAAACCAAAATGTAGATAGAAAAAAATATGCTACATAAAATGAGAGATGAATATAGTGGCACATAGTTATGTGGCACATACTGAGAGTTTTGCCCTACAGCTAAACAGTTGTAGGGCCAAATTACTTGCTGATCATCTCAAAATGTAAGGAGAGAAAGCAAGAAGAGAATACACATGAAAAAGCAACTGAAGGGTAAAAGTATCATTTATATCACATGCAACCAAGCTTGGAATAGTTTGTTGTCTGGTTCCCTGCTTAGAGACCACACACTAGATGGACAGCATTTCTGTGTTATCCCTTGTAAGTTAATACTACGTTTGAGGCAGTGTCAGTGTGGCACTACTGGATGGAAGGCCTTAATTTACCATTCAGCATGAAAGAGAATTATATTAGCCTAAAAAATATGGACATAATAATAGTTTTTCATGGTCAGCATGCTGTTGAACAAACTATCCAATGCATATGTTGACATAATCAAACGTGATCATAATAGAAAACTCATATGTTTACAAATTAAACTAAAAAGAGACCAAGGGAATGTATCCACAAGTTCAGAACTGTCACTGAATACATAACCTCTCCAGAAATAAGTCCATATATTCCCTTTTCAATGAGCAATCAGCCTAACCAAAAAATGCAAACTCAAAGGCTCAGCAGTGAGGGTTCTGTAATTATTTACACACCAATGGTCTTGCCATATATTCTTGGTTGTGTTTTTTAGAGCAAGAAATGACTCAAGAGCCTTTGGGAGCTGAGAGCATATCTCGTCTTCCCCATCAAATCATCAGTTGGGCAAGCTGCTATTTATTAACAAGTTCTTATAAATAGTGAAAAGGTTTTCAACTTCAATATTGCACACATTTTGGGTCATCCCAATTCAAGAAGGATGAACTTAGCCTAAAAACCCTGTTGTGAACTGGTGCTATGATGGCATGAAGAGTGTGGGAGCAATTTGCAATAAAAAAGACTGGAAGATTTTGACTTTCTCATGCTCAGAAAATGAAAGCTGGGAGGGAGTTAAGCGCATACGCATACAAAAAAAGAGTCTTAGTAAAAGTAGGTCCTGGATCAGCTCGTTAACAATGAAGTAAAAAATCCTACCAGACTGGAAGATGGCGCTTGATGAGCTTCTGGAAGGGCTTTTCAGGCAGTAGTATCTGAGAGAGCTGTGGACTAGAGCTAATGAACCGAGAGAGATGATCTACTTTCAGCTTCCTAAAGCTGTTATTTGTTTTCATACAGAAGGTCTGTTTGAACTGTCTGCCCTGGGGAGCAGGATGGGGAGCTGGCTCTGGCTTCCAGTCACACACCTCCTGCTCCAGGGAGGAAGCACTCTGCGAGGGACTCTGCCTGCTGCTCCACCTCAGCATCGCTTCTTGGAGCAGTCGTGAAGTAGGAATTGTAGATCAAAGAGTAAATTATGGAACTGTTCTGATAATAGTAACAGTGGAAACGGTTCATGCATTTATAGACATTATGAGGCCAAATAGCAAAGAAAAAGGAGTCTCAAACCCAGCTGGTCAGTGTAAGCTCTTCCATGTAGGACGTATCTTCTCCATTCCACTGTGCCTCTCCTTGGCTGGGCCTGCCACAGTATCATACAAAACTTACAAATTTCCATACTGACACCATCAGAACTTATTTTCAGACTCTCTCTTCCAAATATGTATAGGCAATCTTGTGCCACTCCACTTCTCCCTTTTGGACAGACAAGCAAATACTTGTGGCTGAAATAAAATATTTAAATTTTAGAAATGCTTTAAGTCTTTGTTCCAGCTGACTTCCGTGCACAATCAAATTTACAGGCATTTTGAAATCTACATTTATCACATGTTCCTTACAGGCAATCTTGCAATCTTCTGACCCAGCTTCCACCTGCCCCCCCCAAAAGCTTTTTATCACTTTATACATTCCCTCTGGATATTCAGCTCTATCAGTTGCTATTGATGGAGTTGTTTGCATTTCTTTCAAACTGTAGTTTTTGTCACAGAAATCTTGCATTCTAGATCTGTATGTGATTTATCTGAAAAGCTGTCAAATCAATGAAATTTCACTTCAGCTGCCAGAAAAAAAAATAAATCTATGCGTTCATTTCCCTCATGAGGATTTAACTAGTCATTATGTAGCTGGTGATAAGTGAATATAAAAGGGGGCCTCTCACACCACATGGCTTTTAGTCATGTTCTTTCTTCCAAGCTGGCCTAGACCATGGACCATGGCCTCTTCATTTCAGCTTGCTTCAGTTAAGGGTTCCTCTTTTCTTTCGTGTCCTGAGGAAAAAAATCCCCCCAATGTAAGTCCATGCGTTCAAGTTGGTCACCTTTGTAGCAATCACATTTTAATGCCATTCTGGTACCAAAGCCAAGCTCTGCTGGATGCTGTCACAGCACGAGCTGGTACCAAAGGGGGAGAGGCAGCTTTTCCAACCAATTCAGTATTTCTCAGCCACTTTAAAATGTTTCACACTCTCTTACTCTTTCCTCAGGCAACGGGACTGTGAACTTCAGAAATATGCAAGTGTATTTCAGCTACTAATACTGAGTTCTGCTGCTTCTGAGATTATTTATTTATGTATTTAAAAATGAATGTATATGAAAAGTTCCTGATTAAATGCCCTGGCTGTAAGTTGATCATTGACAGAGGAATCATTGCATGCCTGGGATGAAGTCTGCATAATCAATTTAAAATCACATTAAAAGTCAGGAAGGAAAACTTGACAGATAAAAATTGACCTTTTTTTTTTTTTTTTTCTCCTAAAGAATGGAGAAGAAATTTACCAAAGTTTTTTTTTTTTTTCCCGAATTTTTGTATCTTTTTTTCCTGTATAAAAACATGAAGAAGTGGCAGCTATCTTTCCTCAGTAGCCCTAGATTGTTTATGAAATTTATTCTGTGGACTATCAGTGTACCTGAATTAAACCTATGACAACTCAGGGGCTGCCTGAGCACTAAATGACAAGTCTGAAACTCATTTGACAATGACAAGAGTCTGAAACACTTAAATGACAAGAGTCTGAAACTCTTGTCTCCAGTGAGTTGAGAAGGAAGAAAAGTGGTTCAGTCATTCCAGCTTGAGATTCAGGATAAATCCCCAGCTCCACCGCAGACTTTCTGCATGTCCAGGACAAGGGAAGTTCCTCAGGATTCAAGCACACAGCTTTCAGCCCAAACATTTCAGAACCTGTGATGGTAGGTCATTTTCGTATCCAAATATCTCCCAGGGAGGTTCCAAAGCAGCTGAGCTCCTGCTGGGCCAGCACAGCAGGGCTCTCACTCCAGTAACACGCTTTTCCTTAGCATCCCCAGTCCTTAGGTCTGCATTAGGTGTGCAGCCCTGGCTTTGGTGTCCCACGCTTCCCCAGGGGCAGGACGGGGTTGGCAGTGGCCCAGCAGAGCTGTTCCCTGTTCAAGAGGTGCCAGGGTGGTGTCCAACCCCCTCCAGGATGCAGGAACACTACTTTGTGCCACAAAACACCATTCACACAGTAACAGGGACAAACCCTCAACTTTCCCCTGCAATGGAACACTGAAACCTCTCCACAAACCAGTGAGAACCTCCTCCCTCTTGTGCAGCACAGACACTGTCCTGCTCAGATCACTGGGGACAATTTCCTTGGCTCCTTAGATTATTTGAATGGTGTTTTTTGCCACCTGGTGCGGTACCCAATGCATGGTGATGTGCATATCTGTTCCTTCTCCATCCTGCAGTGAATGTTGCCTTTTGCATGGGGTGCATCTTATCCAAACATTCAACTAGTGAGGTTGAATGTTTTTTGCTGGAAGAATGTCCTGTATTTGAAGCAATCCCTCACTGAATGACACCTAAAATTATGATTTTCTCTCTCTCTGAGACCACTTTCATACATAGTGGTTACATAGTTACCCCACATTGAGACAACTTTCCCAGGAGGAAAAGAGCTCTCCTATCCTCCATCCCTCTGCCATCGCAGAGTTGTTTCCAGGCTGCTTCCAAGGTTTCTTCAGCAGAGGAAGGGATAGATTACTCCTCTGTCTCCCTGTGATAACATCTTGGAAAAGCAGCACAGGGTTGCACAGGTACCCTTACTAACCACACTGTTCTTCCAGTGGCCTTTATGAAGTGCTCACCTCGCTGACTGGCACCCAGACCACTTTTTGAGTCACACAAAAAGGTGAGTTTGGGATGGATGTCTGCTCCATGAGAAACAGCCAGGTGGATGCATGAAATTGGTGCCAAGCTGCTCAGCTCTGTCAAGAGTACGATGCTCAAGGGCAGCCCTTCCAGGCTCTTAAAAAAATTAAAACTGAAGATGTAGACAATTCTAATGAAAACTCCTGAAAGGTTTGAAGGCTGTGACAGGATGATCCAAATGTGGGATTTTGGCACAAAGAGCTGCAGCACAAAAACACTGCATGGATTTTTGGACAGCTTTGGTTAATAAATCTTGCTGTAATCAATAGAACCAAGGTGCTTGCCCATGCTCAGGGACCTTCACTACAGGGCAGCACCTCCTCACCTGTATATAACAAGGTGCTCTTTGGAGTAGCACTTCCACACTTTGGTGGGAACGGGAAGTGAGGAAAGCATATCAGGAGAAACAGACAAGCAGGGGATGTGAGGAACCACTGGAGGCTGAAGATGTGAGTGCTGAAACGAGAGATACCCCAACAGCAGATTTTCAATTTGATTTGGGCCATGAGTAAACCTCACCCAGATTGCCCCATGACATGAGATGTCCTGAAGAAGTCTTGTATCTTCTCACATCATCCCAGTCTCCTGGGGAACTGCTACTAGTCACTACCAGAGTTATCAGCCCTGAAGTCAACATATAGAAGCTGCCAGAGTGCTTCCTGCAGAGCACTCCTCAGCAAATTACCCAGTAGACTTCAACAGAAATTAATTAAATAGCTGTGGCTTAGCCTATAATGTAATCAATGAGTCACATCACTATGTTATGTGAATATAACTGCCTGGTTGCAGAAAGATTATTCAGCACAATGTGGTTTGGGTTTATATGTCATTATTTAATGATCATTAGCCCCCCCAAGGATCAAAAGCCACCTTAAAAATCCTCTTGCCAGCGATGCTGGAATGTTCGCCCTTCATACTATATGAACAACTGGTGAAAGCTTCTATATCTATGGACTAGGGTAGAAATTAGTTTCTTTCAAGCTTTCATGTTGCAGGAAAATATTTTGCAAATTATTTTTATTAAATGAAACTCACCTTGTGGTTATGGAGCTCACACCTGTCTGAATGTAAAGTGTTTAAGAGAGTGCAAATCAAATTTCAAGTTGACTGACCTGCCTTACCAATAAATCATCCTGCCTCAGTTTGAGTGCCTCATAGATCTCAGCTGGGGCTCATCTGCCCTGGGGATTTGCTTTTGCCCCACTGTGTTGATCACTAATCCAAGCCACTGGTTGCATTCCACCTTTGGCAATTTACTCTGCTGCGAGGATGTTCCTGTGCAGTTCTGCTAGCACACCAGCACTGGGCTGGAAGCTCACATGAGGAAGGCCCTTCTGTCTTAAAAAGGAGAACATTTTTGTTAATGTGAACTCTGCTGGGTGTGACCAATGGCATCCACTGAGAGTGGGGGTGCAGCTGTGCACCCTGCATTGCTGCTACTGCTGCTCCTACTTAGCAGGGCTGGCCTTGCTGACCCTTCTACAGTACTTTGAATTAAAAAAATATAAATTTAAAGAACAAGTTCCACTCCTACGGACCTTCTTAGGCAAATAAGCCTTGAACTATTTACAGCTGTTCTATAGCTACTGTAACTGTCAAGAGAGAAAATGTTTCCTTTGAAATGGCATTCTCTTTCCAGACTTTGATAAGTGTTGCCATGTTAAGTGGGAACTGTGACCTTCATGCATAGTGCAGAGAAGCAGATAAACATGAAATACAGATGTCATTTGTGAATGCTTATTTCTGCAACATATATTATCTTTTTGACAAGGCAATGCTTTTTAACAGATATGGTAAAGCTCATTCTAGCTATAAAATTCAGATTCAGATCAGGAGCTGGACTTTCTGAAGCATCTTCTTTTGGATCATACTAGGGCTTAAGACTGACATTATCTGATGCAACAAGACTAGTTGTAGGATATGTAGAAGGTATTTACTTTTACCAGGCTTTCAGAATAATTCAATAGTCTGTGATAACTGTCACCGGCATCTTTTCATAAAAATCCTTGCTTTAGGATTTTTCCCCCTTCTGAGAAGCTGTGGCCTCAGCAAAAAAATGTAAACAATGGTTATCTGCTGCTGTGGAATGCAACAGGTGCATCCGTGATTGGTCTCGGGTGGATGTTTGGATTTACTGACCACTCACGGCAGAGCTGGCTCTCACTCTGTGCTGAGACACAGCCCTTTGTTATTCATTCCTTTTCTATTCTTAGCTTAGCTAGCCTTCTGAGAACTTTCTCTTCTATTTCTTTTAGAATAGTTATAATATATTGTAAAATAATAAATCAAGCCTTCTGAACATGAGGTCAACATTCTTGCCTCTCTCTTCATCCTGCAACCCTTGTGACAACTGTGACAGATAACTATGGGCATCTCATTTTCCTGCTTTATAACACACTAAGTACAGCAGTTTCCTGTTCCCACTCATGTCTCTGTGCTAAACTGTCCCATTCTCTTTGGTTCCTTTCATACCAAAATGATATCAGGCTCCTATTCATCTTGTTTCCTGCCTCTGCTGTATCCTTTCCAAAACTGGGTGTATAAAATGCTGTAGCTGCAGCATGAGCATTATTGATGCTTATTGTGGGACTGTGTAATCCCTACTTTTTTTTTTTTTTCTCTCTTTAAAAATTAGGATAGTGTTCACCTATTTTTTGTGTAATGGCAATTAAATTCTGAGCAGATCTTTACATTAAATGATCAACAGTGTTGCTTGGGGACTTCTCTTTAAACATCAGCGTGTTTGCATTCTTCCTGTGCCTCTACAAAATGCCTGAGATCACACTACACAGCCCTCCATTTTCTTGTGTCAGGTATTAGCACTTAAAATTTAACAACTGATGAGCACATTTTGCAATTGGCTGCATTTCTCTACTTTATTTTCTTCTGGGATTTTGCTATGTCTGGCAGGGGATGTAGGATATGAAGGAGACAGTCCTCCAGACTGTGAATTATCCAGCAATAGCAATAAGGCCTGCATCAGAGAAGAAGAACGAGGCAGCTTTTTAGTCTGGTAGGGTGAGCCACTATAATAATCCCAAATGTAGAAGGTTTTTTTATGTGATGAAGAAAGAAATGCATTTAGTTTATGCAGCAAGGCTTTGGTAGCAGGGCAGCTGCAGGATTGGTTTCTGTGAAATGAGACCAGGAGCTGCTGCCATGACCCAGGTCCAGCCAGCTCCAATACACACCCAGGCTGCCCAAAACCCAGCCTCTCAGTGATGCTGGTGGCTCCTCTGTGATAATGGATTGAAAATAGGCTGAAAAACGCCACGTGCTTCTGGTCAGCTTCCTTTTTACCTCACCTTGACTGAATGACCAAGCACAAATGTAAGCCAGAGGAGACTTTCCTTTTAATATTTCCTCCCTTTTCCTTCAGATCACATTATATGAACTCATGGTACATGAACCAAGCAGGAAAAGTACAGTAGTAAGAACTCTGAAGGGCTTTAGTATTGCATTAGTGAGCTTCACTCCCCTTGGTATAATATAAAAATGGCAAAGATGGTATGGAATGAGCATTTTTAATAACTCTCCTAAGTGTTCTATTAACTGCCGTGTATCATACAAATGAGATGCAGAAACTAGGGAAGCATTTTCAGTTGCTGAGTAAAAACAATTTAGGGTGTAAATGTACTTCCAGATTTGCACACAGGAATCCTGCCAACCAGGCTTGTGTTAATTTTATTATTTTTTTTAAAAGTTTTTGTAGAGAAGTTCACGACACAAAAGCACTGGAAATATCCTTGTATGGAGTCAGGGTGCTTTTGAGGCTAAGAATAGCCTGCAATCTGTGCCACACTGCAATGGTTGATGGTCACCTCCCTGTGCTGGACAGAAGTCAGGGCTCACGCTGGCTCTCTGAGATGTCTTCTGTCCCAGGTTTTCACCTGAATGCCTTCAACCTCAGTGTCTGAGTCTGTCAGCTGCCTTGGTGAGTGCTGATCTTCAGACACATCTGGAGTCCCTTACAGGGGATGGTGAAACCAGCTTGGAGCGGAATTGCTGGAAATATATTTTTATTTATAAGTATGTGTAGTATATATATGTATATATATATGAGCATAAAATGCTTGTGCAGCTAATTAAAGGCAAGTGTGACATTTTGTGGCATGTTGATATAAGGCCATTAAAGTGAAATGTCTGTCAAACACCTGCTGCTCTCTGTGCCCTCCTACCTGGCAGCGCCGTGAGGACAGAGATTAGAGGCATGCACAGCAGAAAAGCTGCTGTGTGGCATGCTTTTATTTCAACCAGTTTATGCCACACACAGCACAAAACACTGTAATTTTTGTTTTCAATTCTCCTTTAAAGTCCTCGGTGATTGTATTTATCTTTGTGGGTACACAGATACCATTGTGAAGAGGGATGATACTTCTTAATAATGTATGTTTCTCCCTTTCTCTCTCTCCTTTCTTATATATATTAGGCAAAAAAAAAATTGGTCAAAGAAATGTGCTTTGCTTAGGAGGCACAAAAATTCATGATTATCCTGATCTTTTTCAGGAAGGCTCAGAGGAAGACTTATACATTGACCCACTATTGATTACCTCTTTCCAAAATGTTATGCAGAAAAATCTCTTAGACTTTCTGTACAGAATCTGACCTTTAGTAAAAGGCTAATCATGCCCTAGATAAGCCTTCTTAAGATTAGAAAATATCATAGTTTTAGGTGCCAGTGTAAGCAGGAACACCATTTTTGACCAATGTGAATGTCTGCTCGGCATTTGAAATAATAAAAATGAAACTGGAGATGCCAGGATCATATAGTTTTATACTACTTGGATACTTCCTAAGAGTCACTAAAACCTGCACCAGATCTGAACTGGGACTGTGGGCAAATGCATTTCTGAGAAGGAGGAATTTGTATGAGGTGCATTTTCCTGCTCATGTGCTGCATTCCACTGGGCAAGTATCTTCTTGAGAGCAGGAATATACACAATGAGATTTCTTGAGATGGAATGGATCATTGGTCATTGTATAAAATGTCTTTATGGAACTGGGAAATGGCAAGGATAAGGATAGGCTACCATCTAGTGGATGCATTGTAAAATTATTACATTTGTATTTAACCCATTTTGTGATTTGAATGGCTAAGCTAAATAAAATCAATTCAACCATTACATGCTGAAGTGCCACCTGAAAGCACTCTAGCCATTTGTGCATTCAGCCTGATTCTAAAAAACCTTGCTGTGCTTGCTTCTGGTGCCTCAAAGCAGCTCTGCTTGTACCAAAGACAAAAAGACAGGACAGAGAGCATCATATTGGTCAGGTGTCCTTATTCCTTATTGAACTCTAGGATGCAAACAAACAAATGCACATTAGTATCCATATGAAGTTTGAAGATGTAAAACACAGAGAGAGGTTGAAAATAGACAAAATAGAAGAAAGAAGACATTTAACTCAAATATCATGGCACATGTCTAAAGGCACAACATAAAATACCTAGTGTGGCTCAGCAATTACTGCAGAAGGAACACAAGTCTAATTTTCTCTATAGCTCTGCTCTACCCAGCTGGCTCCAGGGCAGTGATTTCTAACCTGAACTGCCATGCTTGCCTCTGGAGGAATAAGGCCTCAGAAGCATTTTGATATGCTGATGTACACTGAGCTCTTTGTGTGATGTGAGTAGGAATAACAAGAGTAAGTAATGCAAATTATGACTTCTGAATCTGATCTAGGTTGGTGGAATCATCAGTGCAACTGGACAGACAGAAAGGGCATGGAGTTGTTGGATGCATCCACTTGTCTTTGTTGTGCTGAGAGCTGCAGCTCAGCTACAAGGGACGTGGTATTAAATGCAAAACATAGATAAAGAGCTGGGTACCACGTGTCTTAGATGAACGTTCTTGTTACAGGAAGTACTTGCATCAGAGAATGAGAGACAAACACAAAAATAGAGCAGCCTGGTCTACTGGGCTTGTGGATTACACCGATGGTGCTCTGATCTGATCAGGTGATGTAACTCCTCACCCCATGATAACAGCTTCAGAATAATTTATTACTGTCTGATAACAATGAGACGTGACAGAGCCTTACTACCTGAACCACAGGTATGTCTACAACTCATTTTCTTAAACAGTGGAAATACGAGCTGGCCTGTGTGCCAAATGGCTTTGTGCTGCCTGCCTTGACCTTCCATATCTGCACAGAGAATAAAGGATGTGTGCTGTGGGATGAGCACATGCTGTGTGCCTGCCTCCCTGTAGGGATGTGCCATGAGCTGAAGGGAAGGTTGGAAAGAACGCTGTGGAAGCTGGAGCCCTCCTGCTGTCAGCACTAAACTGGTGCTGGAGCAGGGGGTACTGAAACTGCCATTTGTATGGACCTGTAGCACTGCATCCTCTGTGGAGCAAGGACAAGGTAGGCTGAGGACTTTAAAAGACAGCTCATGAGACATATTCCATTTGGCTTTAAGCTGTCTGTCTCCAGTGGTGTTAGTAATGCAGCCATGGCAGTTCAGTACAGTTTTTTACCCAGCTCTAAGGGCAAGGTATGCCACTTCTGCTGTTTCTGTGCAAATGAAACTAGCCAGGCAGCCAGTTGTATGTTACAAATTCTTTCCTAGACTTAATAACATGAAAAATACAAAGCTCTTATGTATCTTGTTAAGTGCATCAACAGCTGCTTTCTTTAACTCATTAACTGTGTACCTTTGGACCAGCCTAGCTCGAGTTTTCTCACCTGCTATAGCTGTTTTGATTGCTCAGCTTCTGTGCCTAAGCAGACACACAAAGCAACAGAGAGAGGGGAGGTTAAAACAGAAGTTGCTCACACTCGAATTCAGGTGGACAGCAGTAATTCTGCCAGACTGGGGTAGTAGTTCCTCCCTAGAGGCAGCAGTCACCTTTCTGGTCCGTTGTTTTTTTGCTGAAAGCTGGAATTGGCAGGGAAGTCTTCTAGTTGAACGATGTTTCCTTCTATCTTTTGGTGGCAGGAGACAGCACAAGAAGCACGAGATAACCAAGCAAAGTCCCAATCAAGAGTCTTACAAGTTAAACAGGGAGATGTAGCAAATGCCAAGGCCTGAGGGTTATTGTTAAAGCACATGGGACTTGGTGAGGGGGCATTAAGACTACAGAAAAAGACAAACACAAAATAGGATGTGGAAACTCTTCACCTCTGATAAGGTAGAAACTCTCCAATTTTATAGATTTTTATATTTCTGCTCCACAGAAACTAGAGAAATCCTCTTCCATGTTTTTCTAATAGCCTTTGTCCAACTGATCTTAGCCCACCATGGTCAAACCAGTGAAGTTTGGTTCCCAAAATAATGTGCCTAACGTTCATGAAGTCTGCCCTGGTAGGACATTTTAGAACAGGTCTGTCTAAAATGATCTTCTGTAGAGGTCTCTCTTCCACCTGAGTCACCTGCTGCCTATTACCCACCATGGCACCTGTAGAAGTTGCGGGGAACAGGCACCAGCCCTGCAAAACAGGCATTCCTGAACCAATACTGAGAAAAACAATCCTGTTTTATAGAGGAATAGGATATGACTACCCCTGGGCCTTTACCTACCTCATTATCCAAAGGGTAAAAATTAAGCCCAGTGCTACCAGAAAGGTAGCAAATAAAAAGGCACAAATTAAGAACATAATAGCATTTGTACATACATACGGGGTTTTTTTGCAAATAATAAAATGGTTCCCCAGAAAAAAAAAATGGTGCCACTAACCACAAACCACTCAAATTCAATATAGTGAGGTGTAAACATAAGTTCTCAGAACTCAACCAATCAAGGATAATACATAATCAGAGGACATATTTTTGTGAACTGGGATGTTTTGTGAGCAAGATGTGAATAGAAAATTTACTGGCCTGGAAGGGATTTTGCTGGAGATTCTCCAAGACATCAGATCTGAGGTACAGAAGCTTATACATCTCAAGGAATAAGAAAGAAAGGACAAGGTGTTGAAGAGGTAGGAGTCCTTATGCTGACACACTGATAGTCAGCTTCCAGGATAGGGATGTTTTCTTTTGACCATTTTACTTAGTCTGGTTTCTGTCTCCACTAATGAAGATTTGCTTCTCCTGAATGGACATTTCTATCTACTGCTGCATTTTAGTTTTCACCCCATGGTTGCACCAGCTCAGAGTCATGTATTTATCTCTGTTTTGGAGAATGGAAACATTTAAAAAGCCTTTCCCCCACCCAGTGCCTGTGACCTTGCATTGAGCAGAGCTACACAAACATTCAGAGCAAAATCCAAATGCAAACCTGAAACCTGCCTTTGGGTTTTGTTATGAACTTGAAACCGAATTTTACCCCAAGTTTTATGAGCCTTGTCTGAGTTGGAGGGGACCTGGTCTGATTTAAGGTTTTACAGGGAACCATTTGATACTCAGAGGCTTAATGTGATTTTGGCTTGAAACAAGCAGTTCTTGGCTCACTTCAGGCATTTGAATCCCATATCCAAGGTGAAATCCAAGGGCTGTGTAAAGTTAGGACAAACTGAACCTGATGTGTGCACATGCTCATGCACAAGCAAGTTGTGTCTTAATGCGCCTCGCCAAATTCAGCACGGGATTGTGGCTCTGTTGAGGAGCGTCGGGATGTGACTCTTCAAGTTCCAATCCAGAGCTGAGCAGGCTGGTGAAATCTGAGCAGTAGACAGCTGAAGCTCAGACCCTGGCCTTCTGTAAACAAACACCTCACTCTCCATATGTTTGTGGAGTAATAGTGACATCCTGTGGCCAGTCCCGATTAGTCCCAAGCACGGACAGGCTGTTTATTCCTACTGGTGGAAGAAGTGTCCTCTATTCCTAGACATAGGACCTGCCGGGAGAAAGGATGAAGGCAGAGCTGGAGAGGGAAAAATTTCAACCTTCCTTAATCTAAATGTTAAATTTCAGTGGAGACGAAAGAGTTACAACCCACTTGCTCTTTAGTCATAATCCAAACATTAAGGCCCTTAGCTAATTTAAATGTAAAGTGATTTTAAACATGCTTTCAGAAGCTGAGCATAGAAACGAATACCCATGGGAGGCACTGGGCACGGCAACTGGAAGGGGGAACAGGGAAACTAAGCTCTGAGCCTAGAGCAAGGAGAGGTGAGGTGGGAGTCAGGGATGTTTGAGACCATCCTCCAGAGCCTTCTGAGATGATCCAAATAAACCAAGTATAAAGGTACAAGCAGGAGGCAGCGCTGAAATGGAAGAGCAGTTTCATTTCCCAAGCCCGCTGTATTTTGATGTTAACAGGCACGGCCGTGGCAGGTTCAGGGAGGGACGTCTCTTCTTTCCCCTTGCAGCCGACATGCTCTCACTCAAGTACTGAGGAAATATACTGCCAGCTGAGTCAAGTACAAGGATTGCCCAGAAAAGAGAAAATTTAAGAGGAAAAAAAAACGCAGGTGTAGGGCAGCCAATAAATTGTCAATGAAGAGAGAAAGCAGGCAAAGAGAGCAGCTGGCTAGAGCCCAGCAGAAGAAGCTCAGTGCCTGGGAGACCAGCTTTCTGTGCTACATTATTTCAAAAGCCAAGAAGCCACTGGAGTTCAAGGAGAGAAGGGGCTGGACAGCCAAGGTGACTTTTCTTACGGGTATTCTCATTTTTATTGCCTAAATTACAGTAACTCCTGTGATGTGACAGAGATGCTGCTCCTGCCCTGAGGTGTCCACCGATGTTGTTTTATGCCTTGGACAGTGTGATCCAAGGCCAGCCAGACTCAAGGAAGCCAACTAGACATGAGGAACACGGTGTGCTGTGGGATTATGGCTGAGCTGAGTGGCAGAAGGGAGATATAAACAGGCAGAGAGTGTCAGAGAGAGAAAGCTGTGTCCCCATTGTGCAGAGGAAAGAAGCAGTGGGGAGGAGGTGAAGCTGTGATGTTTTCCAGTGACCACGACTTCCTTGTAGAATTTGATTGTCCCAAGATATTTCCTGAATTGCACAGGCTTGTTCTATGGGACAGAGCTCCTGTTGTATCTGGTGTTTCAGAGGGAACATTCATTCTTGCAAATACTTGATTTGCGTTTGGACCCTGCAAGGTAGAGGTGGATATAATGTCATCCCTTGACACTGGCTTGAGGTTCAAGTACTTCTTCCTGCAGGGTGAGGGAGTTGTTTCATTGGACAACTGGCAAAAGCAAAAGATTTAGTGAACGTGCAGACTTTAAGATTACTCTCCCAAGATTGGCTGAATTTCAGGTGATGAGACAAGCCTTTCACCTTCTTCTCAGATGGCTGTAGAAAACCACAAATACACTTTTGTTGTGTCAGGAATCTGATCCCAACAAAGGAACCATTTCCCAGCTTAAAAAGTAAGTAGAAGTTGCACAAACCCCACATTAGCTACAAACCAATCTATGTCCCTGGTGGCTGGCACAGCAAACCATGGGCTCATATGCTGGTCTGTAATTCAGTGTCTCCAAGAAACAGCAGAAAGACCAGAGCAACTGAGGGAAGAGTCAGTGAGGTAAAACAAGACAGATGCAAGAGTACTACTAATGTGGCCCTGAAACAAAACAGCTACCTGGAGAGAGAGTTTGGGGACTGAATGCTGACTGGAAGAAGCCAGGAGCCATAAAAAGTGAAACAGGCTCCTGTTGTCTGGTTCTCTGCCCATGCTCTGGGAAGCAAGGCTTCATGTATTTCTGTAAAATAAAAAGAACTATATCCAAAATAGTAGATCATCATGATTTTCTCACTCTACTGGGGATAACCCACAGGGCTTTGGATTTGATCTAGCTGCTTGGCCAACAGCAGCTCTGGTCTGATAGATTAGCAAAGTCTCTGTGGTGAGTTTGTCATCGCTGCTGATTCAGTGCCCTCCAAATACCTGCCTCTCATCACTGCTCTGCACAATTCCCAAATTAGGCTGTGGTGCCAGGTAGTGAACTCTCCCACTTGCTATGCTCTGATTGAGTTTGTAGGTCTTACAAACACAGAGGTAATGCTATTAGTTTTCAAGAGTGGGATTCTTCGATCTGATCATTAACTTTCTCCATTGCTCCCTGCCCCCCTTTCTGTAACTCTTTCCTGCCACATCTACAAACTGCTGTGTCTGCTGGAATGGTAAGAGACTCTAAACCAGTCACTGGAGCTGCCTACACCTTCCCAAAGCCTGAGGTTTACAAAAGCAGCTTCCAGGATCTGTCATGTTAGGAGAAAGAAACATGCTAAGCCCTCCTCTTGCTGAGAATATACTTTTGCTAAATGGCAATATAGAGTTAAAATAAAACATTTGCTTACAAGGGTCAAGTGTCTGCAGCTGGACCATGCCTGATCCTAAATCTGACCTGCAATAAATGTTGCTGCTAAACAGAGCACATCACAGTAAAATTCTATGTATCTCTTCAAAATTTATAAGCACAGCTAGCCACTAACACAGGAAAGATGTTTCAGAGGGAACAAGAGTTCAGGAGAAGTCCTAGAGAATCAGCTCTTCCATCCCTTGAGATCCTTACACTGGTGAAATTGATTGAAGGTCCTTTTTTTCATATTTATTTCCCTCTGCTTTTCTTTCTCCCCCTCTCTTTCCTTATTTTGCAGCTACTCTTCACTGTAGCTTTGAGTCCTCAGTGCACAGCTGTCTCCCTGCCAATAACGTCTACTCCTGGAGCAATGCTGGGTAAGTGTGTGGTGGCCTGGCTCCTGTGCACCATGGCCCAGCCTGCTTATGGTCCATGCTAGTGCTGATCCATTTACAGCCTGTCTGTGTCTCAGGCTGCAGTGGTGCACCTCTGACGGGCCACGCTGGAATCCTTGCAAGCCCATAACTGTGGAGTCCTCTGCTGTGGAAGAGCCTTTTCCCTCAAAGTGCCTCTTTCCTCTTATCCTACTCAGTGCTCCCAAACTGTTCTCTGCCCCTTGTAGCTTGGGGGATTATGATATCTAGGATCCTCACTGTTTTGGAGCAATGGGATGGCCTTGGGGGAAGCTGAGTATGGAAAGGCTGGAAATGCCCTCAGGGCGCTGAGGATCAACACCAAACAAACACATCAGTGCCTATTAAATAAAATAAGCAATTAATTCAAGTAGTCATAAGTTTATGCCAGTACTTTCTTGAAATAACTAGTTACCAGCATGACCCCAAATCAGCTTAACTAATACAAGGTGCTGCTATCTCAACCTAGTTTTTTGTGTGAAAGGTGGTGGAGCTACATGAGAAGGAGCTTGTTCCCAGGCAGAGTGCATGTCTGGACTTCACAAAAGGCAGAGAAAGCATCAAGAGCAGCCTGGTGCATGTCTTCATTAGGGAGGTTTCACAGAGCACAGTCACGGTGCTGGTAACACACATCCGACATCGCTTTCTACCTCAGACAATTCATTGCTTCCCCTACCATAACAGGAGCACTGGAAAAGAACATTTTAGAGCAAGATGTGAAATCTAGCAATTCTGTTAAGGTTAGAAAAATTCTAGCTGAGCTGTAGCAAGAAAACAAGTTTTAAAATGCCAGATGAGGCAGAAGGTTTTGTCTCATTGGAACTCTACTTATTCCATGCTTGAACAGCTCTTGCAGCAGCAGGAACCTCAGTAAACCTATGTATACAAAAGACAGGCTTAGAAAATATGAAGCTGGTATTTGTTTATTGAAATGAATTTTGGCTATTTTTCCTATTTCTCTCCAGGATGCCTTGTTGGTGGCAGGTAGGAATAAAGACCTGTATTTCTGGTACCTGTACAATTTATCTATAGTCTAAGCTGAAAAATTAATAGGCACACCTATTGACTAACACTAAAAATATGAGGGCTTTTGAAGAACTTTGAGCTACTTTTTATTATTTTATTTTGATACCCTGAAATAATGCTGTGTTTGATTCCTATTTCACAGAGGAAAATGAAACCCTGGGATGAATATATTGGTCCCTGGAAGGCGATTCCTGTAAACAAATTAATACAACTCAGGCCTACCTCCCCTACATTTTGTTCCTTTTCTTGTGCAGCCTATTGATTGATTTACCTGAGGGAAGAGATTCCTCTGACTCAGATACTAAGCAAGTTCTTAAGGAAAATATCAGCTTTAAAAAGGGAGCAGAAGAAAGAGCAGCAGTTGCAAAAATTGCTAATCTTTCATTTGCAGGAGCCACTGAACATCTGGATAGTATGAAGCTCCTTTAACCCCCTGAGTGCAGAAAGAATTAGCACCAAAGGGCAGCCCATGCTAATTCAGTGCCATTAAACTTGTATAAGCTAGAAGAATGTGATGTTATACTTCCATAGGGCCATATTGATACCACTTTGCACTTTGTATCCATCAGAGGGACTGGCAAAACTAGTTCAGTATTGTACAGTATGGTTCTTAGAAAGATAAAATAGCCTCTGTGCAATATTATACAGGATTACATGTGTCTATCATATCACACCTTATAACCAACCTACTCTTTTAATTGTAGGTGGGGAGATTGTCCACTGACATGCAACTTTTGAGCTTCCATATTTCGGAGAATGAAAGACTAAATGTTGCAATAAAAACAGAGATTTAATTAATTGTTTTTTTTATTAGCAACTCTTTCTTCTTTTTTAAGGAATCTGGCATTTTATTAATACGGCTGACTAGAGACTTGGTTTTCAGATGAGTTTTTATTTATGTCTCCAGCTTTAAAGATGACTTCCTGCTAATCTTGCTGCTCCCTTCATTCCTCTTTGTCCATAGCAGAGGGGAAAATGTAGCACTTCCCTTGGAGCCCCCTTCATAGCTTTCATGTAACCTTCAGTTAAGCCCTATTTCAGTTCTCTCTGAATATCATTTTTCTCAACAGTGAAAAGTGAATAGGCTTTGCTTTCAAAGTCAACATTATCTGTGCTCAACAGTATCAATATACTGTAGATTTTATAGTGATTTTCATATTTAGATTTGAAACTGCTTTGCCACAAAGAACAGCCAGCACAGAATTTAAGACTGAGATTTTCTAATTTAACCCCACTCCCAGCCACTCAGGGCCTGACAGCCAAGAGGCACAGCCCTGAGTGGTTCCTTTGCTGTGAGTCAGCATCAATGCCTTCCCCTGGAGCTATTTTGCTCTGTTGCAGGTCTGACTTGGATATGGATGATTCCTAGCAAGATCAGTTACCATACATCTTACATCCTTCATTGTATGTTTTCATGTGTTAGGAAAATTAAAAAATATTATAAACCAGAACTGTATTTTAAGGACAACAAATAAGAAAGGGAATGCAGTGGTTTACAAAAAAAAGCCCCTTACTTCAAACTAGGTAGAATTATGCAAAATCACAGTGATCCTTATCATCCCCTATTGCTATAGGAAGCCTCCTCACTGAAAATGTGACTGCATGGGAACAAGTCTCTGGATAATGCTTTAGAGACTCAAGGATTGCCAAACTCCAGCTCTTGGAGTTCCCTGGGGCTGGGGGTTTAGGTAAGGACTCTGCACTTGGATGGAGGCTCAGGATGTGCTTGTTTTCTCTCCTGCAGTGGTGAGTCAGATCAGATCCAATTCACAGGCTCAGCCTCCCGCTAGGCAGTAAAAACACTGCTCTCCTTTTGGGTATAGTTCCCAGCTCCAAAATAAACACTGAGAGCAGCCAAACTATGGTCAAAAAACATCTAGAATGAGCACACTGGGTTGCAAGGGGGATGTCAAGAGGCTGTCGCTTCAGACAGTGCACCCTGCCGAAACTTCTCACCTGACCTTGAGCACACAGACAGGTCTCTGCTCCCGTCAAACCCAGGAGAAATGTTTGTACATTCCAGTTAATTGTGGAGCTAGGCAGCAGAGCAGCAGAAAATGACTGCAAAGCACAAAAACATCAGGGAGCTGTAGAGTGGCCTGCGAACTGAACAAGTTCAGGGGGTCTGAATTCAATACATCCAGGCCCAATTCAGAAGAAGCCCTGCTAATTAGGCTAACCTAATGCCCTGAATTATAGCCCCCAAAACCCCAAAGTTGGATGCCAATGTTTTCTTCTTGTTGTTGTTGTTATTTTTGGGGTTTTTTTTAGGCAAGATAAGCCAGAAGAATACAGCCTTATTATTTCCCCTGGATTATTTGTGTGCTTTGTCAGACTTACCATACAGTCCTGCCCTCTAAAGCTCTTTAAAATAACACGTCTTATTGTGGTAACTTGAAAGGTAATTCACAGATCCCTGGGGAAACACTCCTCCTTTGGCACAGGGCTCTCAAAAATCGTCTGTCACTTGGATCTTCCAGGCTACGCCTCCCATCCTGTAAGGCCCTAGAGCAGGCTCTGCTGTGTTAATGAGAATATCAAGGTAATTGCATTGCAAAAGCCAAATGTCTTGTTTTGAGCTGTGTTTTCTCTCAGGTGAGTATCCAGATGAGATACTCAGTCCTATGAGAGTTTGTTCCCAGCACAGCTCACAGGCTTCACTGGAAGCACAGTCTTTGGTCCTGGTACACAGAGAGATGCCTTTTTTGTGTCCACAGACCACAGAGAACTTAGTGATTTCTTTAACAGTGAAGGAGAGTTGACATGCAAACCACAATGGGCTGCTTTTTTTTGAGTGAATGCTCCATGGACTTAATCAGACTCTGGGTTTGTCCATAACAAGTTCAATAGTTGCTATTTGCTCTTAGATCCTCAGCTTCATTAAATGTAAAAGTTTCAGCTTTTGCCAGCAGTTAGTTGCATCTAGATCTATAAAGGCTGTTCTGTCTCTCTAAGATGAGACATAAAGCTGAGGCCTCGACCATCTGTGGTCATTAAGGATCCCATGGCATGCTTCAAAAGGTGAAGATGGTAGCTTTTGTCACAAGACCAAATTCTATTCTATTCTGAGTAACTGAATTCCTTCAAACCTAAAATTCACCTCTGGTGTTTAATATAAAGTACTGTGTTTTCTTAAGTGTTCATAATAGAGTGATGGGCTGCTAGCTCATGGCCACATTCTATCCTAGGAATTATAGCATTATAACAGTGGATTAAATGAAGTGTGCAGGTACACGTTCGTTCTGTTGGTCACAACATGACACAGAACAAGCCTGTCTCAGCACAATAACATACACACACACACATGGAGGCATATAGCCCAGAATTACAAGGTTTTAATTTTTACTTACAAATTAAAAAACTGGTATCTTACCAGATAGATCCTGAGCCCTTGCTGATCAATAGAGAAGTGAATCCCACTGGAAAAGAGATAAGGTTGGCTGCAAAGGGAGAGTCATTCCTCCCATGTCTGGAAGCTAAAAACAGTGTGTAAAACCAGAATAAATTATCTACCATTACCTTGCTGAAGTGTTTTTAATTTACTGCCCTGCTGGATGCATGTGGTGGAACAGATACATGAGAAAAATAAGAAGGACTGTATTTATCTTGAATGTGCTTTGTACCCCATAATGCAACACATTGTACATTTAACATCCTGCCATAATGAGTTGGCTGACGTTTTTCAGAATTCTGCTAGGAAGGGAACACATTTAACCCCAAGATACCTGCAATTCCAAGTGAGTGAACGCACCTGTCTGGTGTGTGTGTCACTGCCGAGGTTCTGTTCTGAGCAGAACTGAAAGATTGTATTAGCTGTTTATTTCAGAACATGTTGCAAGTACTCAGGACTTCATGCATTTTAGCTCTACAGTTCCTTTATCTGTGGGTGGAGCACCCCTGAAAGAGAAGGTAAGCCCATGAAAAAATGGAGAGTCCACTTGATTAAATATGATACAATTATTAGCAGCTACATTTCTTTTAAACTCAGGAAGGTAGAATGGAAGATGGACTAATTGTAGCAGTGCATGCTGGACATTGCTTAGAGTACAATAAAAGAAGCCTACCAAGGCTGAGAAGTTACTAAGTTACTGCCTGCTCTTCTGTCTGTTTTTGTGGAAAGTGGAACCATAGGTCTAACTATTGGAAATAACTTTTCTAGAAACTTCAGTGACTTGTAATACAATAATCCTTCATATGGGCTATAAACTTTCGGTTCCCCTCTCTTCCAAGCTGCAAGATTGAAATGAAACTTGGCAGTGTTCTGTTTGTTGAAATGAAAGGCCCAAGGTCAGATTCTGATCTCTCATTGGCCTTACACCTGTCAACTCACTTTGATGGTGCAAATTTTTACTTACTCCAGCATAAGAAATGACAGAATCAGACCCTGCATATGCTTTTTATCTAAAGCTGTGTTCCAGATGTGTTTATGTAGCCTGGTTTCAATGAAATGTGTGCATTTTAAGATGTAAATGGATTTTTCTTTAATTATAACCATATGGCCTGTTATTAAATTTTCATTTTAAAAGTGCAGATACAGCTAGTCCAACCATATTGAAGCGTCACAATGGGTTCACTTGACCAGTGCAGCTTTCACATGGCACTCAAGCAAATGCAAGACTCTTAAAGCTGGGAAAGACTGGGAAAAACACAAGATGACATCAAAGTGTGTGTGGAAAACTTCTTGGTGTGACTTCTTCGTTTTCCTGATATTAGAGTGCCGTATTCCATTGGGTTACTTGCCTCTCCTCTATTCAAGATGAGGCAAAATGAAGTGCAAAGCTGGTTCAGCATATTCCTTCCAGCTGAGATATCACTACCACTGTGCTCATTTTTGTCTGCCTTTGCTACAAGTCAGCAGCCCTGCTCAGCACTCAGCTTCTCTCCAGGCTGTGACTGGATGCCTTGAATCCACAAGCCCTCAAATCCAGAGTTACATGGTTGGATTGGTGTGTTAGGAGAATCTATGCCTGTCTGGGGGTGGGCAGGGGCAGTCTTGGAATGAGCATATTCCATATTTCACTTCCAGCCTGTGTGCTGTGATACCACATGCTGAGGCCCCAGGAAGGAAAGGTCAGCCTGCTGCTGCCCCCAGCCCAGCTTTGTGCTCAAATCAACAGTGCTGCCTGAGGGGACAAGACCTCCCCGATTCTCAGGCTTGATGGTGCCCATTCCTGAGGGTCCCAGTACCCCCCACAGCCTTTTGTTCCTCTCCACACATAAGGGCTGCTTCCCAGCCCAGAATGGGAGCTTGATTGTTCCAACAACAGAAAGGTGGGGGCAAGTAAAAAAGTTTTGATTGATGGATTTTCCGTTTAAAAAGTCAACATATTTGTTAATGAATAAATGTTTAAGAGAAAGATGTCAGTGTTGACGGAGTTTTTCTTTTAATCTTCCTGAAATTCAGTATTTCAGTAAGGTAAAAGAAAATTCACTTGGAAAACTTCTTTTAATTTCACATCCACAGCTCCATGAAATAGGGGGCTGGTATAGTCATTATGCTTATGCTTTTCCTTAGCATATTCTGACATTATTAAATGGAAAGTTTTCCACTACTTTTCCACAAGAATGTTTTTATTTATTATATTTATATGTGTGGTTTGTTTGTCTTTGTGGAATAACTGTTCTCAAATGAAATTGATTCTGAAAGGGAATTTTGCCTGCCAAACCTGATAATGGTTTGAAGTTCAGTCATGCTTCTGTGCTCTAAGGATGCTTTCTTCCTTGGAAAACTGGAGAGCACAAACTGTGCTTCTCTCCTACTGTCATTATTGTTTCCACACCCTTTAATTTCCTTCTGGGTATGTTGGATACTTATGTTTGACTCATGTCTTCTTCAGAATACAACTGCCAATTGGTGGGGAAGTTCAGTCATCTTGGACAAGTTAAGAATGATTTTTTCTCCTGGATTCAACTGTTGAGGACTCCTGGGTCATGTTCAGCTGTGTCCCAGTAATGCATGGTAAAAGGAGGAGGATGCTTGCCACAGCAGTCAGAGTGTTCCTGTGCTCTCTTGAGGAGGGAAGAGTTCGATAAATGGGAAAAAATGTCTGTTCCTGGAAGTGGGTGATGGACTCCTTCACTGCAGGGCTCAGGCTTTCCCCAGACCTTCCCAGGGCTGCAGTCATGAATGCTTGGTTTGGCTGCACTCTGGTGTGTTATGAAGATGTGAAAAGTGAGCTCGATGGCTGAGCTGCCCCATCTGCATTTTTTTTTCATTTTAAAATTTAATAAAACCCCACGTGGTTACAATTGAAAAAAAAAATCCATTAACGTTCCCAAAATGCTTCATATCTAAAGCAAAATGTATATTAACTTCCCATCCCCCATCTCTAGTGAACAATAAGATATACTTTTTCATTGAATCAGTAAAAATCATTAAATAACTCATTACATCATCAACCCAAACCATGTACTTACTTTTCTAATGACTAACAAATGATGTTAACATATCAATGTCTTTATATGCATCAGGGAAGAAAGGGTGGGACATGTAAATGTGGAATCTAAACAGAGATTCTTTCATATTTTTATACATTTTAAATAGGGGTAGGTGTTTCTATCTGGAGACCAGATGTTTGGGGTTTTTTTTAAAAACAATCTGTATGTGCGTAAAAAAAAAAAAATTAAGTGGTGTGGACAGCTACAGTGTGGGCTCTGGAGTTCTGGTGAGGTGATCTAGATATGAAGAGATGTCCAGATGAAAAATCTTTTTCCTCCAGGCACATTTTCCATTATTTGGATCTTAACTGTACAGCACCAGTTCGCAAAGCCCTGGATGTGCTTTCTGTGGAGCAGCAGCAGAGAGGAGTGACCATCAAGGGGCTTGTCAGTGTCAGTGTGGCTGTGGGCAGTTTAATGGCACCAGTGCTCTGCATGCAGGGACATTGAGGCTTTGCAGCAGTGCAAGGCATGAGTCCTTCAGCCCCAGAAAATGGAGGGCTGAGGGCAGGAGGGGCTCTCTGCATCCCCTGCACTATCAGGGTGTAACACATGGAGCAGGGCAGTTTTAATGTCACCCAGTCTAGCCAGAGACCGGTTTGCTACAGATGAACATTCCTAGAACAAAATGGCACTCCCAGCTGCAGAAAAAAAGCAGGCAGTCACCTTTGAAGTCATCCTAAGCCTGCCCCATGAACAGGATGCCTGGATGCACAGGTTCATCTTCCAGCCTGGGGGAGCTGTGTGTCATCACCTCTGCAGCGCTCCTGAGCCTGTGTGTGCCCCGGTGCAATGTGCAGCGCTGCTGCCAAAGCACAGGACCAGCTGGGTTATTCATTTTGCACTGTGCAAAAATGTTATTAAACTGCACCATACAGATAAGTACTAGAAAAATTGCTAGGTTGTTTTTTTCACATAAAATTAGCCAATTTGCTGGTGTATGTAATTGTAAAGAATGCAAAGCATCCCATTCAAGTGATTAACCTCTTAGTTTATAAAAGCAACAATTGCATGTGTATAAATAATATAGTAAAAGGAACATTCATATCAAAGTAATATAGCTCATACTATCCTGTTTCTGTCCTTAATTAGTAAATAATTCATCAAATTCTGCAATGAATTGTGCTCCCACCCACATTTCTTCATCCAATTATCGTGAAATAGGAAAGCAGGAGCCTTCCTTCTTTGAAAAGGATGTGATAATGAAATTGTTCAATAGCTCTTCTCAGCTCTCTGCTAGTCTAAATTAGTACTTTCTTGGGCATACTGTTTCTTTTGTTCATTTCTTCCCTTATTCACTATTTCTTTTTCTCTTAAATTGAAGATACCTTCTATGTTAAGTGTCATTTTACACTGACACACTTTAAAAGAAGTATTTTCACTGTGCTTTGTTTTCAGCAGACACAAATGAAATTAATTCTACAGTACAGATGAATGGCAGTGTTTGCTTGCCAAAGTGATCCTTTCATACTTCAGATTGTATCACACAAACAAAATTAAAAGAATGTTATAGAATACAAGATAAAAAAGAAGATGGATAAGCAAGCATGTGTTAAATTCTCAAACCCAGAATTCAGACTGTCCTTGAATGAATGTTATGTTTAGGTAAGACTCTTTGTTACCTGACCAAATTCCATTTCTTCCATTGGATCTTTGCAGGACTCAATGTTTGAAAGAGTGAACAATTCAGCTGTTTGGTGTGTGGTCATGTGTTTTATGTATTTCACAACATTCAAATGCTGCTCAGAAGACAGAATCCCTCATCTCTTTGTGGACATGTTTATGGTACATCTCACTGTAGAAATGGATGGCCTCAAACATTAAGGAAGAATAATTTAACAACACAGATATAAAATAAAGACTGTTGTCTTTATGAGCAGTGAACTAAGGCCCACAGAAATAAAGATGCAAAGTATTCAAGAATTTCAAGTCCTGAATTTGAGGCACAAAGAATCTGAACTTTTAGAACAACCCACGTGTATCTGTGCCTATGAGTACATATGACTCCTGTATAACATGTGTGCATAGGAGAATAAGTATTATTAGTGTATTATACAAAGCGCAGAATTCTGTTTAACGGACTGCCATTATTAGGGTTCTCAACAGCTCTGAGTGTTCTGATGTTTCCAGTGAGACAGCAGAACAAAGGACCCACGAGAACAACTATCACTGGGCCAGGCTGTTGGTGCTTTGCTGGGACTCCACTGAGAGCATGACAGAGCTCCCACGAGCTTGCATTGAGTCTCTACCCAGCTCCAACCTATCCATGTCAGGAATTTGAAAACTTTGAGAAAATTCTGTTTGATCTTTGTCTGCACCATGCCTAATGGGAACCAGAGCTTGAGAGATGAAGCTCTTAAAATCTAACACTTCAGAATCTTGATGCTTCATGTTTGGAGGGGTTTGCATGGTAAATCACCTCCTTTTGGAAAGGTCACACTGTGCCAAATATCAGATCCCTGTTTTGAAGCATAAGGCCTTCAAAAGCCTCAATGTTAATGCTACCAGAATTTTAAATTTGGGAAGAACTGTCCCTTTGCTGGTTTTCTAAAGTAGATGGGAAAATAGCCGAAAAAAAAAAAAATTGGCAAAAAAGCTTTTTAAAACCAGTCAGTGTGGGTAGACACCTGGTATTGAGAACTTCAGCAAAAATGTCTGGGTAGGGGAAGTTAATAAGCAGGCACTTTTGTTTTAATAGAACTATATAACATGTGAGGCCACCAGCTTTGCTTATTATAAGGTCATTATGAAAAGTACATTTAGGGACCTATATTACTATTTGCTTTATTTTTCCATGTGGGAAAGTAAATTTCACTATAGAAATAAAATGATGAAAAAGTGTAAGCTAGTCTGTGTTGTTGTTGCTTTTTTACCTTTATGTGTAAGCGTCTTAGTACTTATTGCATTTTAAGTAATACTTGGAGCATTATGAAACAGATTTTTTTCAGAAAGAAAAAGCAGAAATCTGCTTCAATTTACCTAGTAGGGATACCCCTACTACTGAATATTGACACTCAAACCTCTTCTTGAGGATTCTGAGACTACCATGTTGTATGATTTAAACACGAAAGCCCCTGCGAGGATTAGAAGTGACAGATTGTCCTCTTTACTCTCTCTATGGCATCAGCTGTATTTTTTCTTGTTTTAAAAAGAAATCTCCTAGTGTTATGATAGGAAAGAAAATCTGAAAAATATGACCCCCAAGTGTCCGTGCTATCCACCTGAACAAATAGCCATGCACCCTGAACTTCCACACTCAGGCTGCTGAGTTCAAAGGCTGCTAAATCAGATGACACTTGTGTGGCTTTTTTAAAACAAAGTTTTTATTGCTCCTTAAAGCAAAGATCTCCTTTTACAAAGATCTGTGCAATCCACTTTGATTGACTATTCTTGTGGATAAACTTTAATTGTAGCACAGAGGTGCTGAAGTGAGGAATTAAAAAGAGTCAGATGTTTGTGCCTGATGACGTGAGTCCAGACGCAGGCACTCCAAGAAGAGCACACAAGTGCACTTCGAGAAAATCAAATATGTGTTTGATACTGAAGTGTCATTGTGAGGAAAACCAGACCTGGTTTCCTTCTAGCTATGGAGTTGTAGAGCTCTGTTTTGGAGGCATCAGCTTCTAATATATTCATTTTGTAAAG